>NC_090941.1:1046130472-1046430472 GCF_040938575.1 Ambystoma mexicanum
GAAGTTACTCACGCGATCGGGCCTGGGGGAGCGGGCTACGTGTATTTCAGGGGTTCGCGTGAACTTTCCCACGCGATCGGGCCTGGGGAAGCGGGCAACGTGTATTACAGGGGTTCGCGTGAACTTTCTCACGCGATCGGGCCTGGGGGAGCGGGCTACGTGTATTTCAGGGTTCGCGTAAAGTTTCTCACGCGATCGGGCCTGGGGGAGCGGGCTACGTGTATTTCAGGGGTTCGCGTGAACTTTCTCACGCGATCGGGCCTGGGGGAGCGGGCTACGTGTATTTCAGGGGTTCGCGTGAAGTCTCTCACGCGATTGGCCCCGTGCAAGCAGGGTACGTGTATTCCAGGGGTGCGCGGGAAGTTCCACACGCGATTGGCCCCGTGCAAGCAGGGTACGTGTATTCCAGGGGTGCGCGGGAAGTTCCACACGCGATTTCAGCAGGCTACGTGTATTCCAGGGGTGCGTGGGAAGTTCCACACGCGATTTCAGCAGGGTATGTGTACTTCAGGGGTTCTGGGGAGTACTACACGTGAATTGGCCGTGTGGGTCCTCCCAGGTGTACGCTCCACAACCTCCACGGCCCCTGCAGGCAGCCCACACCACGGGGGTCTACCCTGCACCCCTGCTCATGTCCCGCAGGCAGCCCATCCACCATGGGCATGCCCCCCAGCCAACCCACATGTCACCTTGCACTACTGATCAACAATGCATGTCTCCCACCACCCCCACCCCCCAGCAGTGCAGGGGCAGCCTCCACCAGGCCCCCACTCATGTCTCCCACCACCCCCACCCCCCAGCCACCAGGGGCACCCTCCACCAGGCCCCCACTCATGTCTCCCAACACCCCCACCCCCCAGCCACCAGGGGCACCCTCCACCAGGCCCCCTCTCATGTCTCCCACCACCCCCACCCCCAAGCAGTGCAGGGGCACCCTCCACCAGGCCCCCACTCATGTCTCCCACAACCCCCACCCATAAGCAGTGCAGGGGCACCCTCCACCAGGCCCCCACTCATGTCTCCCACCACCCCCACCCCCCAGCCACCAGGGGCACCCTCCACCAGGCCCCCACTCATGTCTCCCACCACCCCACCCCCAAGCAGTGCAGGGGCACCCTCCACCAGGCCCCCACTCATGTCTCCCACCACCCCACCCCCAAGCAGTGCAGGGGCACCCTCCACCAGGCCCCCACTCATGTCTCCCACCACCCCACCCCCAAGCAGTGCAGGGGCACCCTCGACCAGGCCCCCACTCATGTCTCCCACCACCCCCACCCCCAAGCAGTGCAGGGGCACCCTCCACCAGGCCCCCACTCATGTCTCCCACCACCCCACCCCCAAGCAGTGCAGGGGCACCCTCCACCAGGCCCCCACTCATGTCTCCCACCACCCCCACCCCCAAGCAGTGCAGGGGCACCCTCCACCAGGCCCCCACTCATGTCTCCCACCACCCCCACCCGCAAGCAGTGCAGGGGCACCCTCCACCAGGCCCCCACTCATGTCTCCCACCACCCCACCCCCAAGCAGTGCAGGGGCACCCTCCACCAGGCCCCCACTCATGTCTCCCACCACCCCCACCCCCCAGCCACCAGGGGCAGCCTCCACCAGGCCCCTACTCATGTCTCCCACCACCCCCACCCCCAGCCACCAGGGCCAGCCTCCACCAGGCCCCCACTCATGTCTCCCACCACCCCCACCCCCCAGCCACCAGGGGCACCCTCCACCAGGCCCCCACTCATGTCTCCCACCACCCCACCCCCAAGCAGTGCAGGGACACCCTCCACCAGGCCCCCACTCATGTCTCCCACCACCCCACCCCCAAGCAGTGCAGGGGCACCCTCCACCAGGCCCCCACTCATGTCTCCCACCACCCCACCCCCAAGCAGTGCAGGGGCACCCTCGACCAGGCCCCCACTCATGTCTCCCACCACCCCCACCCCCAAGCAGTACAGGGGCACCCTCCACCAGGCCCCCACTCATGTCTCCCACCACCCCACCCCCAGGCATGTCAGGGGCACCCTCCACCAGGCCCCCACTCATGTCTCCCACCACCCCCACCCCCAAGCAGTGCAGGGGCACCCTCCACCAGGCCCCCATTCATGTCTCCCACCACCCCCACCCGCAAGCAGTGCAGGGGCACCCTCCACCAGGCCCCCACTCATGTCTCCCACCACCCCCACCCCCAAGCAGTGCAGGGGCACCCTCCACCAGGCCCCCACTCATGTCTCCCACCACCCCACCCCCAAGCAGTGCAGGGGCGCCCTCCACCAGGCCCCCACTCATGTCTCCCACCACCCCCACCCCCAAGCAGTGCAGGGGCACCCTCCACCAGGCCCCCACTCATGTCTCCCTCCACCCCCACCCGCAAGCAGTGCAGGGGCACCCTCCACCAGGCCCCCACTCATGTCTCCCACCACCCCACCCCCAAGCACAACAGGGGCACCCTCCACCAGGCCCCCACTCATGTCTTCCACCACCCCCACCCCCCTGCCACCATGGGCACCCTCCACCAGGCCCCCACTCATGTCTCCCACCACCCCCACCCCCTTGCCACCATGGGCAGCCTCCACCAGGCCCCCACTCATGTCCCCCTGCACCCCCACCCCCCAGCAGTGCAGGGGCATCCTCCACCAGGCCCCGACTCATGTCTCCCACCACCCCCACACCCCTGCCACCATGGGCAGCCTCCACCAGGCCCCCACTCATGTCCCCCTGCACCCCCACCCCCCAGCAGTGCAGGGGCATCCTCCACCAGGCCCCCACTCATGTCTCCCACCACCCCACCCCCAAGCAGTGCAGGGGCACCCTCCACCAGGCCCCCACTCATGTCTCCCACCACCCCCAAGCAGTGCAGGGGCACCCTCCACCAGGCCCCCACTCATGTCTCCCACCACCCCCACCCCCAAGCAGTGCAGGGGCACCCTCCACCAGGCCCCCACTCATGTCTCCCACCACCCCCACCCCCCAGCCACCAGGGGCACCCTCCACCAGGCCCCCACTCATGTCTCCCACCACCCCCACCCCCCAGCCACCAGGGGCACCCTCCACCAGGCCCCCACTCATGTCTCTCACCACCCCACCCCCAAGCAGTGCAGGGGCACCCTCCACCAGGCCCCCACTCATGTCTCCCACCACCCCCACCCCCAAGCAGTGCAGGGGCACCCTCGACCAGGCCCCCACTCATGTCTCCCACCACCCCACCCCCAAGCAGTGCAGGGGCACCCTCCACCAGGCCCCCACTCATGTCTCCCACCACCCCCACCCCCAGCCACCAGGGCCAGCCTCCACCAGGCCCCCACTCATGTCTCCCACCACCCCCACCCCCCAGCCACCAGGGGCATCCTCCACCAGGCCCCCAATCATGTCTCCCACCACCCCCACCCCCCAGCCACCAGGGGCATCCTCCACCAGGCCCCCAATCATGTCTCCCACCACCCCCACCCCCAAGCACCAGGGGCACCCTCCACCAGGCCCCCACTCATGTCTCCCACCACCCCACCCCCAAGCAGTGCAGGGGCACCCTCCACCAGGCCCCCACTCATGTCTCCCACCACCCCACCCCCAAGCAGTGCAGGGGCACCCTCCACCAGGCCCCCACTCATGTCTCCCACCACCGCCACCCCCAAGCAGTGCAGGGGCACCCTCCACCAGGCCCCCACTCATGTCTCCCACCACCCCACCCCCAAGCAGTGCAGGGGCACCCTCCACCAGGCCCCCACTCATGTCTCCCAACACCCCCACCCCCAAGCAGTGCAGGGGCACCCTCCACCAGGCCCCCACTCATGTCTCCCACCACCCCCACCCCCAAGCAGTGCAGGGGCACCCTCCACCAGGCCCCCACTCATGTCTCCCACCACCCCCACCCCCCAGTCACCAGGGGCACACTCCACCAGGCCCCCACTCATGTCTCCCACCACCCCCACCCCCCAGCCACCAGGGGCACCCTCCACCAGGCCCCCACTCATGTCTCCCACCACCCCACCCCCAAGCAGTGCAGGGGCACCCTCCACCAGGCCCCCACTCATGTCTCCCACCACCCCCACCCCCAAGCAGTGCCGGGGCACCCTCCACCAGGCCCCCACTCATGTCTCCCACCACCCCCACCCCCCAGCCACCAGGGGCAGCCTCCACCAGGCCCCTACTCATGTCTCCCGCCACCAGGGCCAGCCTCCACCAGGCCCCCACTCATGTCTCCCACCACCCCCACCCCCCAGCCACCAGGGGCATCCTCCACCAGGCCCCCACTCATGTCTCCCACCACCCCAACCCCCCAGCCACCATGGGCAGCCCCCACCAGGTCCTCACAATCCCCAATCATGTGCGTAATGGTCAGCCTCCACAGCCAAAAAGCCCTACCAAGTAACCCATTCACCCACATGGAAATGGAAATCACATGTTACACCCCCAATGTTCATGAAGCTAATGAATCCATGTCCGTCACACACAATGGTTGCAATTGAATGTGAAAACACACAACATGACATGCATGAAACCAATGAGATGATACCACAGAGTGAAGTATGCAAACAAAATTGTATTGGAAAAAAATAAGAATGCTAAAGATAGAAAACAAACTACAATGTGAATGAGAAAAAATAAGCTGCATGTCCGTATGAAAAAATAAAACTTGAAATCCAAATAGAAAAAAATTTTGTCCAAAGTCAAATGTAAAAAAATCTCCATGCAATAAAGAACTATGTACAAAAATAACAAGGGTCCATGATCCCAACTGAACAAAGGAAACCTACTAAAAAACCTACCTAAAAATCAACTATATACAAAAAGTGGAGCAGTGTCCGTCGACTCCAAATCATAATACGAAAGAAAGGAAACCTAAAACTAAAGAACTATATACAAAGGCGGCGGGCAAGTCCAGCGGCTCACTCTGTGGTGTCCCGGGCCAGGGCATCATCGAACTCCTGTTCGATGTCCCGGAGGCGGTCCAGTTCCATGGCCCCGAGGGTCCGCAGGGACGACGCTGTGTCCTCCTCCAACCCCCTGCGGATTGCCTCGAGGCACTCGGCCCGCCTCAGGGCCCTCCGCATGGAGTTCTCCGCCCTGCCCATTGTGAGCCGCGCCTCTTCCGCCCGCCGCCGCTCCGCACCTATGGCGTGGCCCAACCGCTGCCACACGGAAGACACTCTCTGTCCTGGGTCCCCCTGCCCTCCGGCCGATGCCTGCCCCTCCGAGGTCGAAAGCCCCGAGCCTTCATGTCTCCCACCATGTTGCTGCTGCTGCTCTGCCTCTGCCCGTGCACTGCCTCCTGCTGCCTGCACATCCTCCGCCGGCTGGGGTGCACTTGTTGATGTGGCCACCCCTGCTGGACCACCGACTCCCGACTGTGGCAGGGATGCCTCCTCCACCAGCCTGGCCGCACCGTCAGAGGCAGCTCCACAGGGCACCCAGGTGACTGATGGGTGGGAAGATGGCACAGAGGACGACTGGCGCGTAGGGGGTCCAGTTGAGGAGGGGGTTGGAGCAAGCCCCATCAGACAGCGGAATCCGGCCTGGGTGACCTGTCCCAGCAGGCTGACGTGGTCAACGAGCCATTCGAGATGACGTGCAGTCTCTCCATGAAAAGACTGCAGGTCACCTCGCATGGCCCGTTGACGCAACGCCACACCAGCCAGGACAGGCTGAACCCGGACCTGGATGGCCACGTCCGCAGGCAGAGGAAGGCCAGTTGACGTCAGCTCATCCCCTGCCTGAAAACGGGTCTGGACGTAGGCATCCCTGCTGGTGCAAGATGATGCAGGGACAGGATCGGGGACAGGATTGCACACAGGCACCTCCACGGCCGCCTGTGCTGCCTCCTGTCCCTGGTCCTGCACTGCACCACTAGCACCAGTGGGATCCCCACCTCCAGACCCCATCTCTGGTGCTTGCGCGTCCCCCTCCTCCACCAAACCCCCCACCAGCCTGGATGACTCCGTGCCATCTTCCCCCGTTGGGCCCTGTGGGGTCCCAGCTGCCCCTTCTGCTGCCGAGGAGTCCAACTGCAACCTCCGCCTCTTGGACCTCCCCCCGGCAGCTGCGGCCTGGGACGCGGCACCGGACTCCTCACTCCCCGACGAGATGACAACACGGGAGGGGAGCCGGGCCTTGCGTCTCCGGCTGGCGGTCGGATCCCCCCCGCTGTGCTCCACAGCACCTTCTCCGCCCTCTTCATCAGTTGACGCTGCAGACAGGGAGAAACAAAACACAGGCATCAGGGCACTGTACAATGGACACATACACGCATGACAGTTGCACAGGAGTGGCATTGGCAAACCTCAGACATGTCATCACAATCCCCAACACACATGTCATTGCAACTGGCACACATGAGCCATACCACAGCCATATCGCAACTGCCACCACCGCATCAGCAGCCAAAGGGGAGCCAGACATCACATGCAACACAGGAAGTGCACCACACATGTACACACACCACCACACTTGCATGCATGTCCACACCTCTGCCAAGTGTCGCACTGTTCAGACGGGCATCCATGTCACATCTGCCAATCAGGCTTCCACATACCGCTGTCACATGCATCCATGTTGCATCACTTTTGCACCCTTGTCAAATACACACACATGCACATGTACACAGTGCTCATACATGCAGCCGAAAACAACATACATGCCTGACATCACGGACATGTCTACTTACATACACATTCATCCAAACATGTGTGCACGCACAACTGCATTTGCCATGCAAGCCCACACACACAAGCACCATCCATGTCTCACACATTACAGCCCTCGCATGTGTCAGCCCCACGGCCCAGTACACCCCCACCCATACTCGACCCCATACAAACAGATGTGCAACCGGCACAATGGCGAATGATCAACACACGCACTGCTCACAATCAGGATGCATGTACACTCACCGCTCGACTCCAGACGGGTCTGCTTCTCTAGGACCTGGACGTGGAGCGCTGGGGATATGCGTTCCAGGACCCCCATCTGTTCTTCCGACAAGTGGCCCCGGCGCCCCTTGGCATCCGCTGCCTTCAAGAGGCGCCGGGCCTTGTTCAGGGTCCTGGACCTGAAGTCCTCCCAGCGCTTCCTGACATGTTGTAAATCCCGGACTGCCACCCCCTCCGCGTTGATGGCAGTCACGATGTCAGTCCAGATCCGAGTCCGTCCTTCCTTGTCGGCGCGGGAACTTCCGAAGAGGGCATCATACTGCCCCAGGACTTGCTCCACCAGGACACCAACTTCGGTGGCACTGAAGCTGGTGCCCATCTGCCTCTCTGGCCAGGGGTTGTCAGTGGTCACAGATGGTGTTTGCCCCGACATGACAACCCCAGAGGCAGGAGTGGGTGTGCAACTGGGTCCTGGGGCTGGGCTGTGGAGCGATGGAATTCCAGTCGGGAGTCTTCGGTTCCAGCAGGGGTGGTCACAGCAACAGCACCCCTGGCTGATGTGCAGGCAGCAAATGGCAGTGCACGTGGGCAGCAGGCAGTCAGGCAGCAGCAGATGGCAGGTGGGAGCGTGCTCGGGGCTCTGGGGGGCAGTAGTTCGGCCTTCTGAGCAGGAGCGTGGTCTTCCGTGTGCTTACGCGTGGCCAGCTTGGTACGGAGTGATTTGGCACGTGAAAATCCAGCACGTCAGCGTGAAAACCGAGGAAAGGCCCTTATTGCGTAAGGGCGTCAGCACGCATACGCGTTTCTATTGGACCAAAGGCCCTCAGCGCGTAAGCGCGTCTGTGACGTGATCCGCACGGGTGTTTCCCACACAGCACGTGATGACAGAGCACACGTGGAAAGACTGCACGTCAGAGTCTCATCGCGTGTGATTGGTGGAAATGGCCGTACACGCAGAAGTGACAAAGCGTGTAATTGGTGGAAATGGCCCTAGCGTGTAGACGCCGCGTAAGTGACGCTGGACGTGTGGGCCTGTATAAAAGGTACGCGTAGAACACCATTTCCTTGTACGTGCTTTTCGTGGAGAGCGAGTGGGTGAATTCTGTACTTCTTGTCGGTTCACACGCGATTTACTTCACAGCGTTTCAAGTTCGTATTCCCTGTTACCTCTGACAGATTTTTCTCCTTTTACTCTTTTACTGGTTTACCTGGGCCTGTTCCCTCAAACAGTGTTCCCTTCTACTGTTGTCCTGTCTCCTCAGACAGCGTACAAATCTTCTTTTGGCGGGGGTGTTGCCAACCAAACGCGCTCCTTTTACACGCTCGTTTACCAGGCAGACGGTGAGTCACGCACGTATCTAACATCTGTGCTTGCCCTGTGTGTAGCCTACCCCTTCAGAGGTCATTCTAGGCTGCGTGTGACACGCATACGTTCATTCTTGTGTTACTGGGTGCCACAGCGTAGTGCAGGTTTTTCTTTCTGCACACGTGGTCTAGGAGGGGTTGTGTGCACGTCATCTCCCTTTTTTGGGGCTCCTGTGCGTAGCGTGACCCGTCATCTTTCCCCAGGGGTTACAATCAGCCTTGCAAGAGCACTAGGGTACAATTACCATCTGGTACCCAACCCCTTTGACCCCCAATTGCCCAGGACTATATTTTACTGCCACTCCCATATGCACATTAACATCAGTGCCATGGCTGGGAGGCGAGGATTCCGTAAGGGTGGCAAAGGTGGAAGAGCCACAAGTGGTGGATCCGGTAGGGGACGTGGTCATTACTTGCAGGGTGAGCCTGTCCCCCCATGTGTGGAGGACCAGTCAAGGGCACCCATAACCCCCCCCCTCCCGTTGAGGCTGATGTGGCTGACACCATCCATGCTCAGCCCTTGTTGGACCAGCGCATTGTGGCACCAGACCTGGCTGACTCCATGGCTGACTTCCAGGTCAGCAGGCCTATGACACGTGCGCTGGTGCACGTTGATGTCACCATGCCACGTGCATCTGGGGCAGCAAGGTCATCTGCTGCACCAAGTAGGCAGGGCGGAGAGGCTGCAGGGGCAGCTGCGGCTCCATCCACCCCAGCCCTCACACACCCAGCCCGGACAGTGTCGGTCCTAGTCCATGCTGCTGATATACCCCCTGACACCATCACACTCGAGCCAATGCCTGCACCAACTCCCATGCTGAGTGTGCAATCCCACACTCCTGATACAGAGTCCACCAGGGCTCCTGCCCCTAGTGTCCAGAGCGGCGCAGGACACTCAGGATCACCACCACCTTCCAAGCGGAAGAGGAAGAGTGCTCGTCCGGCACAGGCTGATGCCCCAGACACGGCTACATAGTCCGGCCCGTCCAGGAAGCCCAGCTTCACGGATGACGAACTGAATGCACTTGTCGAGTATGTGTCCGCACATGACAACGAGATGGTCATTGTTGCAGGATCCAAGACCACACCTGCACAACGCCAGGCACACTGGCAGACCGTTGCGGACATCGTAAGTGCCCTTGGAATCGTGAGGCGCACAGCCAATGATTGCTATAAGCGCTGGAATGACCTAAAGCGCAGGGCAAAGAGTAAGCTGGCCTCAAGTCATGCCGCAACTCTAGTGACTGGAGGTGGGTCTCCAGTAGCAGACATGGAACTCACTCCACATGAGTCAGTCGCTGGGACCTACGTCACGGAGGAACAGATCCAAGGCGTGGGAGATCTGCCTGATTACGAGGCATTGTCCGGTGAGTGCACATGCATGTGTGTGTCATCCATGTGCATGGTGTGTGTGAGGGCTTCTGTTTGTGTGCCAGGTGAGAGTGTGTGCGCCTGAGTCGTATGGGTCAGCCATGTGCTTCATGCAACACATCCAGCGCCTCTGCATTTGCCCATAGCTGTATCCCTTCTGCCAACAGTAGACATCTAGCCAAACTGCGCGCCAGTTGCCCTTGAAGTGTCACCTTGCCACAACATTGTTGCTAAATTTTTCACTGTTCATTTAGTCAGATTTTTTACATTCCACCACTTTTACTAGGCATGTCGCAGTCCTCTAGTCACATGTCTGACATGGCTATGGTAAAGTGGAGTGGCTTTGTTACCTGGATATCATTTGTTCAAACATGTCCCTGTGCAATTGGACTATTTCGGACTGGCAGCTCCAGGTGAAGAATCTGACCTGTTTGAATTAGAAAATCTATTACATTCGGGAACTGGACAGAATGAATAGGTGCTGCCCTCCTCTCCATCTTCACTCAATAGCAATGGTACATGCCATCTGTGTGATGGCATGTGTGTTTCACCTGCCAATCACAGGCCAATGTGTGATGCCACTGCCAGGCAGCATGCAGAAAATGTGTTCATCTTCAATCTTGGTGTCATCAGTGTGTGCCATTTGCATGCCCTTCATACGCAGTGAGGGTGCATGCATGGGAGGGTTTTAGTCATGTGGGACGTGTGTCAAACAAGTACTGGTTCTCTTGCTTCTCAGCCCTCATTGTGTGCCATGGTGCTAATGCCTGTTTCCATTTCTTTGTTTTTATGTCTTTGCAGGGGAAGATGCACCTGATACTGCTGGGGTTGTGGAGATGGTGCAGACCCAGGAGGGGTCCGAGGGCCGACCAACCACCAGTGAGGGACGTGGTGTGGTGGTGGGTGAGAACCCACAAGTGCTGCAGGTCGTGCTCTCAAGGGGTGTCTCTGGCTGCACCTCCCCCAAGCTGTACTCAGGTGTTGATTCGGATGAGACCTACGTGCCGTCGCAGGTGAGTGTTCCAGGGAGGGATTCTGTTCTGTCTCACCCACCTGCACCAGGGTCAGAACCCTCAATGGGGATGTCAGTGTTGGCAGCTACGCCTTTGGTGGTTACGGATGCAGGGTCACACTCCGCGACATCTGATCCTGTTCCTGGGCCAGCAGATCAGAGGGGGAATGCAGTCCTGCAGCCTCAGGCAGTGCCGGCACAGCAAGGCGCAGTTCGCCTTGCCCCAGACAGGTGTGGTGCCCGCCGACGTGGTGGCCGTACGCCACCTGGCAATACCGCATGGGAGCAATCCATTTACGGTATGGCAACCCAACAGGCAGCATCATCCGAGATGATGGCTCAGGCCATGGATAGGGTGGCCACTTCCATTGTCCCCCCTGAAAGGCTGATGGAGCGACTAGAGCAGGCAACCGACTCCATCTGCCAGTCACACAGGGAGGACATGTTGGGGTCCAACAGGGACAGGCGGGCGGCACTGGCGACTCTGCAGGAGGCCATCTCCATTGGGTCCCAGGGCCACAGGGAAGCCCTGAGGCAGGAGCTCCTTCACCTCAGGACGACTCTTGTTGAACTTGAGGCTTCTACACACCAAAGGACAGAACAGCAGCTGGAGCGTCTCACCCGTACGCTCTCAGCTGAGATGCAGGCAACGAGGGCGGAGGTCCGGGCATCCCGTGAGTTGTTGCATGGGGACCTCCGCACACTCATCCTCCAGAACCAGACCTACCACACCCGCATGCTTGCAGCCATGGAGGAGCAGACTAGGGCCTTGCGTGGGCTGCCTCCCATAGTGCAACCACCTCCGGATGCAGCTGCACAGGGTGATAATAGCGACAGCAGTGATACTCCCACAATAGGGTAGCCGTGTGGGCCATGAGCCCATGGAGGTGTTTTTTTTCCCAGGATCCACCCAGGTGGGTTCTGGTGTGCATCCTGTCCTCGGACCTCCTGGGTGGCCTCCCCAATCCCCCCGGGCCCTTCAATGGCCATTTTTTATTTTTTTTATTTTTATTTTTATTTTTATTTTTATTTATTTTATTCCCAATTTTTTTGGGACGATTTGTTGGCTTCCGTGGTTCCTGTGGGCATACACTACATTGTGGCTGGGCACATGCAGGCTTGTAATGTATTTGGTTCAGATGCTTGGGTTTGAGTCACACACACCCCTCCTGCTTCCCGTTTCCATGGGCTTGCAAAGGGTGTGCCCAAGTGACAGTGAATTACACAGTGACGTTGGACTCCCATGAGCTGTGTGGGCAGTCTGTAGTCAATACTGTGTATACATTCCTAGTGCATATTGCTGTTGTGTTGTACACTGCATGTTGCATTGATGTGTAACTCATCTTCTGTGTCTACCTCCCAATTTGCAGGTACCTTCCTCATGTCTACACAAGGACCTCTAGTCTGGAGATGTGGTCCATGTTGGCAGCAGTGCACCTACAACTCTACAGGCACCAACACTGCACAGTTGGTAGTGGTGGGAGTGCAGGCATTTCCAGGTGGTGAGACTACTAATATTAAACATTAGTGATGTCAAGTCAATGGTAGTACATGCTCAAGTTTGTTGTTGGTCCGCCATTACTGTGAGCATTTCACGTGTTGCAAGTGTCTAATAGGGACACTGTACATTGTGACAGTAGTGTCATGTTGTGGGGATTACTTTGTTTACCTGCAAATAGCATGACATGGCACAGTGTGTCGTGTGGCGGTGCTGGGGTTGGGTTGGCTGACATGGCACTTTCCTCTTGTTGCATTTTGCAAGTGGGTATTAACTTGAGCTGCTTGAATGTGTAACTTCACAAAACTGCATTGGTGGTGTCAGTGTGGGTAGGGATGCACACATTGTGACACTTCCAGGTGAACAATCTCAGGCTGATATGGTTCTCACGGTTCTTTCTCCAGACATTCAGGATCAGTGTCAGGTTGAGTCATCATTGATTGTCAGATGGAATGTGCCAGGGCAGTGTGCACTCCACAGGGGTGTGATTTCTATGTGAATTAATTAGCCACTAGCTGTGTACGGGCTGCCTCCCCCCGTGCCCTTTCACCTCCCATGCGCAGCGGCTGTGCATGTGGTTGGGGATGGGGGGGCACCACCATGTCCATGGCCAGGCCCCGGCGTGTTGCAACGTTGTGCAGGACACATGCTGCCACTATGATCCTGCACACTACTGGGGGAGCGTACAACAGCTGCCCGCCAGAACGGTCAAGGGAGCGAAAGCGTGACTTCAGCACTCCGAATGTGCGCTCCACTATGCCCCGGGTTGTAATGTGGGCAGCGTTATATCTTACCTGGGGTGGCGTGGTGGGGTTCCGAATTGGCGGCATCATGTGGGGGCTGAGAGGGTAGGCACTGTCCCCTGTGGAGGTGGTGATTGGTATCATTGGTGGGGTTGTGACCTAGCTCAGTATCTGACATGCATGCATGTGCAGTGGCATTCATACTCACCAAGCAGCCATGTATCGCCATGCCGGCCAGCTTCTAGGTCCCGGTTTAGGGTGGACATTCGGTAAATGAAGCTGTCGTGGGTTGACCCGGGATAGTTGGCATATACTGAGGTGATGATTCCCTTGGCATTACATACTACCTGCACGTTGATGGAATGCCAGTGCTTGCGGTTCCTATAGATGTGCTCAGATGCCCTGGGGGGACGTAGAGCCACATGGGTGCAGTCGATGGCACCTAGCACTTTGGGGAATCGTGCCACAGCGTAAAAATCCAGGGCGGCAGCATGCCTTTCTGCAGGTGTTTTGGGCAGGTATATGTGCCTGCGGACTGATGGGCGTGCAGTGATGATGTTCAAGACCTGGTGTAGGCAGCGTGACTGGGTGGCCTGTGATACACCACCCACAATGGCACTTGTCCGCTGAAATGATCCAGTGGCTAAGAAGTGCAGTACATTGAGGACCTTCTCCAGGGGGCTGAGTGCTTGGGAGCACAGGGTGGGTGATGTGAGGTCGTCCTCCCACTCACTCACCAGGTCCAGTATGATGTGTGGTGGAAACCTGTACCTCCCATGCATCTGGTCATCAGGCATCCCGAAAAGGCTGGTTCTGGGTGTGAATATTCTGGCCCTGACTATCCTCCTCCTCCTCCTTTGGTAGGCCACGGCCACTGCTGCTAGGAACGGTATGTTCATCCTGGGTCTGAGCTAGTTATTTTGTTAGCGCGCAAATTAATGCGTTGCGCGTGTTGTAGGCGAGCGTGTGACCCGCACACCCCTGAAATCCAGTGCACAGTCCAATAGCGTGTGGAAATTGCCCGCACACCGGGATACAGGTGCGCTGACGTACTTGCGTGTGTAAGTGTCCGCGCACTCCTGATATACACGTACATAGGCCAATCGCGTGTACGGGCACTTTTGTCCAATTACACGCGATGAGACTCTGACGTGCTGTCCAATTACACGCGATGAGACTCTGACGTGCAGTCTTTCCACGTGTGCTCTGTCATCACGTGCTGTGTGGGAAACACCCGTGCGGATCACGTCACAGACGCGCTTACGCGCTGAGGGCCTTTGGTCCAATAGAATCGCGTATGCGTGCTGACGCGCTTACGCGCTAAGGACCTTTCCTCGGTTTTAACGCTGACGTGCTGGATTTTCACGTGCCAAATCACTCCGTACCAAGCTGGCCACGCGTAAGCACACGGAAGACCACGCTCCTGCCCAGAAGGCCGAACTACTGCCCCCCAGAGCCCGAGCACGCTCCCACCTGCCATCTGCTGCTGCCTGACTGCCTGCTGCCCACGTGCACTGCCATTTACTGCCTGCACATCAGCCAGGGGTGCTGTTGCTGTGACCACCCCTGCTGGAACCGAAGACTCCCGACTGGAATTCCATCGCTCCACAGCCCAGCCCCAGGACCCAGTTGCACACCCACTCCTGCCTCTGGGGTTGTCATGTCGGGGCAAACACCATCTGTGACCACTGACAACCCCCGGCCAGAGAGGCAGAGGGGCACCAGCTTCAGTGCCACCGAAGTTGGTGTCCTGGTGGAGCAAGTCCTGGGGCAGTATGATGCCCTCTTCGGAAGTTCCCGCGCCGACAAGGAAGGACGGACTCGGATCTGGACTGATATCGTGACTGCCATCAACGCGGAGGGGGTGGCAGTCTGGGACTTACAACATGTCAGGAAGCGCTGGGAGGACTTCAGGTCCAGGACCCTGAACAAGGCCCGGCGCCTCTTGAAGGCAGCTGATGCCAAGGGGCGCCGGGGCCACTTGTCGGAAGAACAGATGGGGGTCCTGGAACGCATATCCCCAGCGCTCCACGTCCAGGTCCTAGAGAAGCAGACCCGTCTGGAGTCGAGCGGTGAGTGTACATGCATCCTGATTGTGAGCAGTGCGTGTGTTGATCATTCGCCATTGTGCCGGTTGCACATCTGTTTGTATGGGGTCGAGTATGGGTGGGGGTGTACTGGGCCGTGGGGCTGACACATGCGAGGGCTGTAATGTGTGAGACATGGATGGTGCTTGTGTGTGTGGGCTTGCATGGCAAATGCAGTTGTGCGTACACACATGTTTGGATGAATGTGTATGTAAGTAGACATGTCCGTGATGTCAGGCATGTATGTTGTTTTCGGCTGCATGTATGAGCACTGTGTGCATGTGCATGTGTGTGTATTTGACAAGGGTGTAAAAGTGATGCAACATGGATGCATGTGACAGCGGTATGTGGAAGCCTGATTGGCAGATGTGACATGGATGCCCGTCTGAACAGTGCGACACTTGGCAGAGGTGTGGACATACATGCAAGTGTGGTGGTGTGTGTACATGTGTGGTGCACTTCCTGTGTTGCATGTGATGTCTGGCTCCCCTTTGGCTGCTGATGCTGTTGTATGTGTAGGGATGGTGGTGGCAGTTGCGATATGGCTGTGGTATGGCTCATGTGTGCCAGTTGCAATGACATGTGTGTTGGGGATTGTGATGACATGTCTGAGGTTTGCCAATGCCACTCCGGTGCAACTGTCATGCGTGTATGTGTCCATTGTACAGTGCCCTGATGCCTGTGTTTTGTTTCTCCCTGTCTGCAGCATCAACTGATGAAGAGGGCGGAGAAGGTGCTGTGGAGCACAGCGGCGGGGATCGGACGGCCAGCCGGAGACGCAAGGCCCGGCTCCCCTCCCGTGTTGTCATCTCGTCGGGGAGTGAGGAGTCCGGTGCCGCGTCCCAGGCCGCAGCTGCCGGGGGGAGGTCCAAGAGGCGGAGGTTGCAGTTGGACTCCTCGGCAGCAGAAGGGGCAGCTGGGACCCCACAGGGCCCAACGGGGGAAGATGGCACGGAGTCATCCAGGTTGGTGGGGGGTTTGGTGGAGGAGGGGGCCGCGCAAGCACCAGAGACGGGGTCTGGAGGTGGGGATCCCACTGGTGCTAGTGGTGCAGTGCAGGACCAGGGACAGGAGGCAGCACAGGCGGCCGCGGAGGTGCCTGTGTGCAATCATGTCCCCGATCCTGTCCCTGCATCATCTTGCACCAGCAGGGATGCCTACGTCCAGACCCGTTTTCAGGCAGGGGATGAGCTGACGTCAACTGGCCTTCCTCTGCCTGCGGACATGGCCAACCAGGTCCGGGTTGAGCCTGTCCTGGCTGGTGTGGCGTTGCGTCAACGGGCCATGCGAGGTGACCTGCAGTCTTTTCATGGAGAGACTGCACGTCATCTCGAATGGCTCGTTGACCACGTCAGCCTGCTGGGACAGGTCACCCAGGCCGGATTCCTCCGTCTGATGGGGCTTGCTCCGACCCCCTCCTCAACTGGACCCCCTACGCGCCAGTCGTCCTCTGTGCCATCTTCCCACCCATCAGTCACCTGGGTGCCCTGTGGAGCTGCCTCTGACGGTGCGGCCAGGCTGGTGGAGGAGGCATCCCTGCCACAGTCGGGAGTCGGAGGTCCAGCAGGTGTGGCCACATCAACAAGTGCACCCCAGCCGGCGGAGGATGTGCAGGCAGCAGGAGGCAGTGCACGGGCAGAGGCAGAGCAGCAGCAGCAGCAACATGGTGGGAGACATGCAGGCTCGGGGCTTTCGCCATCGGAGGGGCAGGCATCGGCCGGAAGGCAGGGGGACCCAGGACAGAGAGTGTCTTCCGTGTGGCAGCGGTTGGGCCACGCCATAGGTGCGGAGCGGCGGCGGGCGGAAGAGGCGCGGCTCACGATGGTCAGGGCGGAGAACTCCATGCGGAGGGCCCTGAGGCGGGCCGAGTGCCTCGAGGCAATCCGCAGGGGGTTGGAGGAGGACACAGCGTCGTCCCTGCGGACCCTCGGGCCATGGAACTGGACCGCCTCCGGGACATCGAACAGGAGTTCGATGATGCCCTGGCCCGGGACACCACGGAGTGAGCCGCTGGACTAGCCCGCCGCCTTTGTATATAGTTGTTTATTTTTAGGTTTCCTTTCTTTATTATTATGATTTGGAGTCGACGGACACTGCTCCACTTTTTGTATATAGTTGATTTGTAGGTAGGTTTTTTAGTAGGTTTCCTTTGTTCAGTTGTGCTCATGGAGCCTTGGTAGTTTTTAATACGGACATGCATCTTTTTTTGTTCTCTTTCACATTGTAGTTTGTTTTCTTTCTTTAGCATTCTTTATTTTTTTCAATACAATTTTGTTTGCATACTTCACTGTGTGGTATCATCTCACTGGTTTCATGCATGTCATGTTGTGTGTTTTACCATTCAATTGCAACCATTGTGTGTGACGGACATGGGTTCATTAGCTTCATGAACATTGGGGGTGTAACATGTGATTTCCATTTCCATGTTGGTGAATGGGTCACTTGGTAGGGCTTTTTGGCTGTGGAGGCTGTCCATTACGCACATGATTGGGGATTGTGAGCACCTGGTGGAGGCTGCCCATGGTGGCAGGGGGGTGGGGGTGGTGGGAGACATGAGTGGGGGCCTGGTGGAGGATGCCCCTGCACTGCTGGGGGGTGCGGGTGCAGGGGGACATGAGTGGGGGCCTGGTGGAGGCTGCCCATGGTGGCAGGGGGGTGGGGGTGGTGGGAGACATGAGTGGGTGCCTGGTGGAGGCTGCCCCTGGTGGCTGGGGGGTGGGGGTGGTGGGAGACATGAGTGGGGGCCTGGTGGAGGATGCCCCTACACTGCTGGGGGGTGGGGGTGCAGGGGGACATGAGTGGGGGCCTGGTGGAGGCTGCCCATGGTGGCAGGGGGGTGGGGGTGGTGGGAGACATGAGTGGGTGCCTGGTGGAGGCTGCCCCTGGTGGCTGGGGGGTGGGGGTGGTGGGAGACATGAGTGGGGGCCTGGTGGAGGCTGCCCCTGGTGGCTGGGGGGTGGGGGTGGTGGGAGACATGAGTGGGGGCCTGGTGGAGACTGCCCCTGGTGGCTGGGGGGTGGGGGTGGTGGGAGACATGAGTGGGGGCCTGGTGGAGGATGCCCCTGCACTGCTGGGGGGTGGGGGTGCAGGGGGACATGAGTGGGGGCCTGGTGGAGGCTGCCCATGGTGGCAGGGGGGTGGGGGTGGTGGGAGACATGAGTGGGGGCCTGGTGGAGGATGCCCCTGGACTGCTGGGGGGTGGGGGTGCAGGGGGACATGAGTGGGGGCCTGGTGGAGGCTGCCCATGGTGGCAGGGGGGTGGGGGTGGTGGGAGACATGAGTGGGGGCCTGGTGGAGGATGCCCCTGGTGGCTGGGGGGTGGGGGTGGTGGGAGACATGAGTGGGGACCTGGTGGAGGATGCCCCTGGTGGCTGGGGGGTGGGGGTGGTGGGAGACATGAGTGGGGGCCTGGTGGAGGCTGCCCCTGGTGGCTGGGGGGTGGGGGTGGTGGGAGACATGAGTGGGGGCCTGGTGGAGGCTGGCCCTGGTGGCTGGGGGGTGGGGGTGGTGGGAGACATGAGTGGGGGCCTGGTGGAGGATGCCCCTGGTGGCTGGGGGGTGGGGGTGGTGGGAGACATGAGTGGGGGCCTGGTGCAGGATGCCCCTGGTGGCTGGGGGGTGGTGGTGGTGGGAGACATGAGTGGGGGCCTGGTGGAGGATGCCCCTGGTGGCTGGGGGGTGGGGGTGGTGGGAGACATGAGTGGGGGCCTGGTGGAGGCTGCCCCTGGTGGCTGGGGGGTGGGGGTGGTGGGAGACATGAGTGGGGGCCTGGTGGAGGCTGCCCCTGGTGGCTGGGGGTGGGGGTGGTGGGAGACATGAGTGGGGGCCTGGTGGAGGCTGCCCCTGGTGGCTGGGGGGTGGGGGTGGTGGGAGACATGAGTGGGGGCCTGGTGGAGGCTGACCCTGGTGGCTGGGGGGTGGGGGTGGTGGGAGACATGAGTGGGGGCCTGGTGGAGGATGCCCCTGGTGGCTGGGGGGTGGGGGTGGTGGGAGACATGAGTGGGGGCCTGGTGGAGGCTGCCCCTGGTGGCTGGGGGGTGGGGGTGGTGGAGACATGAGTGGGGGCCTGGTGGAGGCTGCCCCTGGTGGCTGGGGGGTGGGGGTGGTGGGAGACATGAGTGGGGGCCTGGTGGAGGCTGCCCCTGGTGGCTGGGGGGTGGGGGTGGTGGGAGACATGAGTGGGGGCCTGGTGGAGGCTGCCCCTGGTGGCTGGGGGGTGGGGGTGGTGGGAGACATGAGTGGGGGCCTGGTGGAGGATGCCCCTGGTGGCTGGGGGCTGGGGGTGGTGGGAGACATGAGTGGGGGCCTGGTGGAGGATGCCCCTGGTGGCTGGGGGGTGGGGGTGGTGGGAGACATGAGTGAGGGCCTGGTGGAGGCTGCCCCTGGTGGCTGGGGGGTGGGGGTGGTGGGAGACATGAGTGGGGGCCTGGTGGAGGCTGCCCATGGTGGCAGGGGGGTGGGGGTGGTGGGAGACATGAGTGGGGGCCTGGTGGAGGGTGACCCTGCACTGCTGGGGGGTGGGGGTGGTGGTAGACATGCATTGTTGATCAGTAGTGCAAGGTGACATGTGGGTTGGCTGGGGGGCATGCCCATGGTGAATGGGCTGCCTGCAGGACATGGGCAGGGGTGCAGGGTAGTCCCCCGTGGTGTGGGCTGGCTGCAGGGTCCGTGGAGGTTGTGGAGCGTTCACCTAGGAGGGCCCACACGGCCAATTCATGTGTGGTACTCCCCAGAACCCCTGAAATACACGTGCCCTGCTCGCACTGGGCCAATCGTGTGTGGAACTGCCCGCGCACACCTGAAATACACGTACCCTGCTGAAATCGCGTGTGTGACTTCCCGCGCACCCCTGAAATACACGTACCCTGCTCGCACTGGGCCAATCGTGTGTGGAACTTCCCGCGCACCCCTGAAATACACGTACCCTGCTGAAATCGCGTGTGTGACTTCCCGCGCACCCCTGAAATACACGTACCCTGCTCGCACTGGGCCAATCGTGTGTGTAACTTCCCGCGCACCCCTGAAATACACGTACCCTGCTCGCACTGGGCCAATCGTGTGTGGAACTTCCCGCGCACCCCTGAAATACAGGTACCCTGCTGAAATCGCGTGTGTGACTTCCCGCGCACCCCTGAAATACACATACCCTGCTGAAATCGCGTGTGAGACTTCCCGCGCACCGCACACATATTTTTTGTCAGCGGGTGTCCGTGTTTGTGGGTACCCCTTTGCACGTCATTTGTCCTGGAGGGCCACAGTATAGGACATTCATCATGGCAGTATATAGGTGGTATTTGTTGGCGCACCTTTTGGCGCACATTTCTTACAGCCGCAGAGACGCTACCGCCTGCTTTCTTGTGGCGGTCGTGTTTGTGCCTGTGCGCTGGTTTGAGCGTGCGCTTTTTTCCCCTATTCTATTCCATGAATACGTGTTGTAGGCGAGCGTGTGGGCGTTCCGCGCACTTGTGCCCTGTACTTCCCCCGTGACGCCCACGTTTTGGCAAGTTGTTCCCCATTCCGAGTGTTACGCCCGTGTTCCGCCTACTTTTGTTGCGTGCGCCGCGCTATGTGCGAATTTCGCTGTGGCCTGTGCGATTTTCGCTGTGACCTGGCGCACGCTGTTAGATGGCCTGTGCGCCAACGTGTTTTATCGCACATCCGCTGGTTTTCTCGCGCACGGCCTTCCATGAATCGATGTGCACTGCTTTTGGTGCGATTTTCGCACTTGCACTGCGATTTTCGCTATTCCACTGCGATTCGCACGTTTTTGCCCACTTGCGCCGCGCTAATTAATCCATGAATCGGCCTGATAATTGGCGCTTGCCGCTCTATTCTTCTACTAAGCATTTGCAAGCAGTACTGTTTTCTAAGCTTCTTGCGTTCCAAGCCTATTTACAGGCATTTTAGTCAGTTACGTATTTTCATCTCACTTCATGGTTACGTTTCTTTATATTAACATTGTTTCTTTTTACACGTCCATTATATCGTTATTCTTTAAAATTCGCCCTTGTGTGTCATCTTTCTGTTCGTTGTTTATGTTCATTTGTACATCTGTCTGGGCTCTTATGTCGTCACCATTTGCCCTCCATCAAGGCTCTTTGGGTCTCTTCAGGGACAGTTTGTAAGTAATCTTCATTTCGTGTCAGCTTCTGGTATGGCTGTCTCAGTGGGTACCGAGCTGCCCATTGCTGTCTGGTTATAGGCACTTCGACAGGTATTGCATTTCTGATGGGCACTGGGCAGAGGCCTAGAACAGCTCTCTGTTGGTTCATTTGTTCTTCGTACGTCACATACCTTGACAAGTATGTTCCTGGTACCTCGAAATGGGGGCTGGGGTGCAGGCCATGTCTGGGACCTCCTCTAGGCTCCCCCCTCTGGTCGGTTCATCGATCACTTCTGCATTCTCCTTTGGGTTTGCCTTATTTGGCTCTTCTGCTTCTTGTTCATCGTCTTCTGGGTTTGTACACGACGGTGTGAACGTATGTATCTTTGGAGTCCATATTTTTATCACTCCTTTCAGACTTCGTGCTGTCTTTACATATTCGTCTTTGTTCCAGGTCATGAGCTGACATTGTCCATTTGGGCTGCAATAGATCCACTTTCCTTCTTACCTTCGTCGTTTTCTGGGATACACAAACTTTGTTCCTTCTGGCACAAATTCGCTAGCCCTCACACAGTTTCTAATTTCTTCATCAGTCAGGTCTCTGGGCTTCCATCCTGGTTTGACATTGACCATGATCTTCATTCCAATGGCTTTCTTTGCATTTTTCTGGCATTGTGTGACGATTATGTTGATAACACACAATCCTAGTAGTATCATTACTAGCAGGGCTCCCACAATTTTGAATATGTCTGCCATCCATTGTGGGACCCATAGAAACAGTGTTCCAAACCAGCTGTCATCATCAAACAAGTCAGTTTCATTGATCATCTGTTTCTGCAGGTTGGTCAGCATACTTATGGCTTCTGTTAAAGTACCTTTTTCTTCATCATGCGAAGGTATAAACGTGCAACATGATTCTCCGATTTTTGCACAAACACCTCCATCCATCGCAGTGATCATGTTGAGTACATATCTGTTCTGGAGTGTCATCAATCGGATTGCTCTCAATTCTTCTTTGATTGTGTTGAATCCTTTTATGGTGGTGTTGATGGTCTGCAATAATTCCCATCTGGTTATCTGCAACCATTTCGTATTTACTCCAACTTGGATGTGTGGCAAGAGTATTGTTGTGAATACTGATGAGGTAAGGCTAAACAGTCTGTGTTCGTATGATATTGCATAAAATGCTTCTTCCGATTTGGCAGAAAAGTAATTCTCTCTCTTCATTCTGGATACCAGTTCCACAGACCTCCTCTTCCTCATGTGAGCATCTGCCAATAGGAAGCTATCAATACTCAGGTCAATTTTTGGGATCACTAGTGCAAGAACGTGGACGTTCACTATCGTGCATATGCCTCCCCAGTTTTTCGGCAACCTTATATATGCTTTTGATCCACACGCCCAGTAGTGATCCATAATTACTGCGGTTCCGTGAGTCATACCTGGAGCTTCAAAGATGTGTCCACAGTGCTGATTCTCTCCCATCTTCCTTGTGCCATTGTTCCTGAAGCACAATTTTGGGCTTTCCAGTGGTACTATCTGCAGGGGTCCTCCTCTGTCTTCGACCCATGTTAGTAATTTCACCAACTTTGGCCATAGAGGTTTGCACAGTTTTTGTGAGTTTTCTATTGCTTCCTTGCAGGCTCCAAGGACCATCCATGCTCGACATATCACTACTCCTTTTTCCCCTCCGTTTGGAGAAAGCACTGTTCCCCATATACGCATCTGGCCTCTATTCTTCCAAATTTGGGCTTCTCCTGGAGTTTTTCCTTGGACATTCAGTCTTGGGTTTATCTCCCATCTTGTTCCTGCTCCTTGCGATTCTGGCTTTGCATACCTGATCACGTGATTCCTGGTACTGGCTCTGTTTCTTGTCTTAATGTCCTGGATATAGTCATATTCATCAGGATATGCTGTTTCTGTTGCCCATATCAGTGAGGTATCTTTTCCCATGAACTGTCCTCTGGTGTTGCACATTGCTACGTGTGACAAACAGTGTGCTGTCGGGAAGTCGATTTCTACAGCCACAAAGATCTTGGATTTTCCCATGCTGTACGGTAGAAGTGCACAGACATAGCATTCTCCTTACGATTTTCTTCTTCCGACCTCTTTCATGTGTTGGTACCAAATGTTATTTCCTAGATATGCTGTGCTGTCCAGGTAATCGTTTAGTTCATTGCTATCTTCGTGTGGGCTTCTCTTGATTCTTAGTGTCTTTTGTAGTTAGCTATAACTACGTCTCTAAATGCGTCTGTGTGACTTTTCCTTGCTGGAGGATTCTCGGGCATGCTTGTCGGTGAAGCAGGTTTCCTTGTTCGAGGTTCTGCAGCCATTTACACTTGCCCTTGTTCGTGTGCATTCAGTGTGTGTGTGTGTGTGTGTGTGTGTGTGTCATGGTCAGTGCTGTATTTTCATTCATTCCGTGCTGACTCTGTCTCCAGCTTTTTTCTTCATTCGTTACCTCATGTGTGTTTGAATTACTGCTAATTACATTCAATTTTAATTTGTTTGCCTTACCATCAGATTTTCTGGGACCGGAATGACCATAAAGGGTCTGGGTGCCTTTGTGGGATTCATGCATACATTATCTGGCGGGTGCACTTAAACTGGAATGCTTTGTGCACCAATAAAGAATGCAGTTCTGATAGTGACAGAAAAACAATAATAATCACTTTGCATATACACAAAATCGTGCGGAATGACAATTTCTTCCAGGGAAGAGGGGGCGCCCCTCTGTTTGTGGGAGGACCAGGTTACTGTTCTGGGCCCCCATTTCAATCATGTCAGTGTCAGTGTTTAATTCTTTTCACTTAGTTCATTATTGTTTCTTGGAAAGTTTGTAATATGAAGTGTCTTGTGCTTCGTAAGTGTCCCCCCTCTTGCGGGTGATGATTGCCTCGGATTACAGGATGCAGTCGCCTTGCTAGACTATGGAAAAAGGTTAGACTAACACCTCTTGGTGAGGCACGTTCATTATGCTTATTCAAAATAGGCCAATTCCCAGTCCACCCCCGAATTAGTTTCAGTCCTGAAGACATGCTGGATACTGTTCAATGCGAATAATGGAAAGATGGTAGTCAATCAAAATCAAAGTCAAAAGATAAAAACAAAAATAAAAATAAAAATAAAACGGTGAAATTCTCGTCTCTGCTATCTCGCTCTGTCCCTCGGTAGAAAGATGAAGAACTGTGTCTCTGTCTCCTGGATCTGTCCCCCGGCGGAAAGTTTTACTGTAATCTCCGAAGATATTCTCGTTGAAAGTTGGACAGCTCCACTTTGAGCATGATCCCATGGAGGAGTGTTCCCATATGTGCAGTATTAGCGGGATCTTGAGGAAGGTGATGTCGTCAACCTTTGCAGGCCTCCCTACCATTTCCAGATAGTCAGTGACTAGACAGAATAGGACATTGTGAGCCAGTCAGCTGTCCTCGGGTGACAGGAACATTTGTCGTGCTTTGCTGGGTTCAGGATCACTGCCATTCTTTTGACGTGAACAGTCTCTGCACTTTCCTGCTGCGTGGATTGCGACCACGTAGTTGAGCTTGGTCCACAGCTGGTTCAAATGTTCAGTGTTTCTTGGGACTCTAATGTACGAAAGCATGTCTGTAGTTCTCCCGATGAGTACTGGGCATTCCTCTATGATGCGAAAGAAGAGTGCATATGTGAGTTTATCTATGATCGTCTGTGGTGGAAGCATTTGTGTCCTTAGCAGATTACTTTCTTGTTGGCAGGATCTTGAACAAAGTCTGTCACACTGGTGACTCTCCCTACAAGTGATGGATATGTCTCTAGTACTAACTTGGAAACAGGACAGCACATCCTTTGTGATATTCCTGCTGGGGGATGTCATATGTTCTGAAAAACAAAGTCTTGCTGTCGGTTGCTTCAGGTGACTGTGTGATGCTCTTAACCGAAAAGTCTTTACTCTCAGTCTATCAAAGTCTCGTTTTCCAATAATGCTTGAGTATGGCTTGATTCAAAAGTTTGTATTATCAGTGTGTTGTGGCTTAGATGCGCAATTCTCTTCTTCACCCTGCAACTATGATGCACAGAGTGTTCGTTATGTCCTTAACCCCCTTTTGCTTGGAGGAACTGACCGGTTTTAAGCCACAATTTGCAAGGGAGTTCCTTTTGTCTTGGCTTTTGCTGCTCATGCGTCCTTTTTCCTCGTCATGGATCTTGTCTGCACGTACTGAGGTTCTTCCCCGTTGTCTGTGATTTCTTCGTGGTGGGGTGCAGCTAGAGGGTTCTCACCAACATAGGGTTTAATGCCATTAAGGAAGATCCATGCTCGCCTGCCTTGCAATTTTACGGCTGACGGAGTGCAGTCCTCTACAATGAAAGGGCCGTTGAATCTTGGCTCATCCCACCTTTTTCTCGTGTGGTTCCTTACCAACACGGCATCATCAGGGAAGATGATTGGCGCACATAGACCTTGAACTGTGTTTGTTTCAGCACCTCCTGCTGGTCTTGTGCTGTGCTGCACACTTTCCATTGTCGCTGTACTTGGTCTTAAACGATAAGAAGGCTTGATGTCATGCAGTTCAGGTACTCCTGCAGTTCGGTGCCTAGGACCTCTCGGGTTCACTGGGCATCACATCTAGCATCTATATGAGGAGTAAGGGGGGTCCTCATTCTCCTTCCCGTGACTACCTTGTGCGGCGTAAGATGATGGTCAGAGCCTGGTTGGTTCGGAAGTGCATACAAGGCCAGTGGTAGACAGTGCAGCCATCCCTTCTTTAGAGTAAGCTTCAACTTGGCTATCCTTTCCTTTAACAAGCCGTTGAGTCTCTCACAAATTCCATTACCTTCCGATGATACGCCAACGAGAACTTGTGCTTTACACCAAACAGCAATATAATTTGCTCAAAGACAGAGTTTACAAAATGAGCCCCATTGTCTGACCTCATCACCTCACACCCCCCCCATCTAGGGAACACTTCCCTCACCATAAATTTGGCAGCACAGGTTGAGTATGGGTGTGTACAAGGACCTGCTCCTATCCATCTAGAGAATGGACACACCACTACAATTAAGTACCTGTACCCGTTACACACTTGAATCATGTCGACATAATCAACATGTAGGTGCTGAAAAGGTCCATTTGGCCGGGGGATGACTCCTCTCACTACTTTTAATGTGTGCCCAGTGGTGAATTGCTGGCAGATTATGCAGTTCACAATGAAGAATGCAACATGCTCCGCTAAATTCGGTTTAAATCAGTCTTCTACGAGCGTTGCTTCTAGGTTCTCTTTTGACATGTCAAATGGGTAGTGCAACTGTTTCAATGCTATCTTTAGTAGAACTACAGGCATTACTGGTTTACCAGTGCTGTCTTGCCACCACAACCCATCTGAGGGGTTTGAAGAACACCCTTGACGCTTCCACAGGTTATTTCCGTCCTGTGGTGCCTCCCCTTGAATCTCTATCAGTTGAGTCTGCCCCATATTATTATAGGCTTCTGGGTTGGCTCAAGCTACCATCATTCGTTCATAAGTACATGCCACTTCTACTTCCATGATCGTTTCACTTTTGGACGCCACACGCTTGGCTTCCGTGTCTGCTGCGTGATTTCCATGTGACACGAAATCTGTCCCGTGAGTATGGGCAGAGCATTTCACGACTGCTATGCCCACTGGGAGCTGTAGTGCCTTTATCTGCCTATCCAATAAGGCTTCGTGCTGCACTGGCATGCCATCTGCTCGGAGGTAGCCCCTCCTTTTCCAGCATGCTAAACCTGCGTGCACTGTTGAAGTCACATAGGTGGAGTCGCTGTACACTGTTACTTCCTGATTTGCGTGATTCTCAATGGCGAGTATCAACGCCAATAATTCTGAAGCCTGTGCTGAATAATGAGATGGTATCCGTGCACTGACGAGTACTTGGAATTCTCTGCTTGCTATATGTTTTATTACGGCCACACCTGTATATCTTTGTCCGTCTTCTTGGTCGATTCTTGAAGAACCATCAATGAAAACGATCTCACTACCCGCCAGGGCATTCTCTTTCATCCTGGGGATTTCGTCATATAATTCTTCATAGTTTGCGCAGTCATGAATTGGCTCTCCTTCAGTGACTGGCTCCGCTATGAACGTAGCTGGGTTCACAGTTTTACATCGAACTATTTAGCTCGATGGATTAGATATAATCACTTCATAGGCAGAAGCCCTCTGTGATGTCAATGTGCCTTTTGGTTTCTCTAAGATGGCGAATAATGAGTGCTCGACGTATAACGTCATGGAGCATCCCATTACAATGGTTGTCGCCTTCTCTATGGCGAATGATGAAGCAGCTAAACTTTGTTCGCATGGGAACTGGCCTCTCATTACTGGGTCCAGATTTCCACTGCAATATGCCAGGGGCTTGTACCCCAATGAGGTTTTTTGGGCAAGCACTGCCGTCATAAAGTTGCGATATATGTGTGAGAACAGGTACAATTCCTCCGCATGATTAGGAATCCCGAGAACTGGACGAGAAGCTATACAAATCGCTTTCTTGAGTTCTGTGAACCCTTTGTCCATCGCCTCGGACCATTCCATTTTTTCCCTTGTCGCCTGGGCCGTGTTTAGGGCCTGGAGTAAGGGCTTGGTATACGAGCTGTAATGGAAAACCCATGCTCTAACATAATTGCACAGGCCGAGGAAGCTCTGCATTGGCTTTATCGTGAGTGGCTTAGCCGTATTCATGATAGCTTCAGCCCTTTATGGGGTCACCTTTTCCCCTCTTGCAAAATTAACTGGCCTATGTACAGCACCTTTGTTGACAGTATTGTAGCTTTTCCTTGTCAACCTTATATCCTTTCTCAGCCAGTATAGTCAAAAGCTGGATAGAGTCGTGCATGCATTGCTCTTCAGTGGTGCTGCAGATCAGAATGTCATCCACATACTGCAAAACAACACTGTCTACTGCAATATTGCTTAGGTCCATTTGCAGGGCTCTATTGAATATGGACAGGGATTCACAATACCCCTGTGGCAACCTTGTGGTTTTCAGACACATTTGTCTGAAAGTAAATGACGTTAGATCTTGTGAATCACGGTGCAGCAGGATTGAGAAGAAAGCATTTTTCAAGTCAATCACTGTGAAATATTTCGCCTCGGTCAGTATGTTACAAAGGATCGTAGATTGATTAGGGACTAGAGGGAACTTGGCTTTGACAATATCGTTTAATGCTCTTAAATCTTGGATTAAATGCCAAGACCCTCCCTTTGATTTCTTGACGGGATAAATCACTGTGTTGCAAGTCGACTCTGACGTCACTAGGATGCCCTGGTCAATCATGGCGGAAATTGTCTTCGCAATCCCTTCATCTGCTTCTCTGGACATGAGATATTGTCGCGCCCTTGGTAAAATTGCTCCTGGTTTCAGTTTGATGTTCACTTCTCCTGCCCCTTTCAGGAGGCCTACGTCATAGGGTCCTGTAGTCCATACTGAGACAGGCACCTGGGCCATATCGCCATCAAAGTATGCGGGACGGATCAGCGCTAACATCATTCTCTGTGGCACTTCTCGTTTTATCATTTTGACCCAGAACGTGAGACTTACTTCCACCCTTGTCTCTTCTAAGTCAAGGTGTTCTTCGAACAGATCGTCATCGGTGATGTCAGTCACTCGATATCCTTCTTCAATGGCGATAATTGCACACCATTGTCTGCCTTCGTCGTCGAACCCTTCGACCATTGCTATTTTCCCTCGTTATGCAGCAATATGTATCATCGAGGGAAATACTTGTCCCCCTTCTTCATGCATAGGTATCCTTGGTCTGAATAGAAACTCGTCAGGGGTTCTCATGGTCCTATTTGCAGGACCTGGCAACCCAGCCATAAGCACGTGCATGCCATCTGCGAAGACTTCTGGTTCTAACAGTATAACTCTCATGGCTATGCGTCCGGAGTATGCTCTGATCATTTCGCACACGTTAGACTAATGCATTCCTGGAGTGGCGCATACTATGCCCTCCTCCATGAAAGATATTGTCATATTCAATTTTGTCATTAAGTCTCGACCCAAAATGTTCACTGGGGTCTGACATGAATATAATAAATGTTCACATTAATTTCGCACTCTCCTACAGAGCCTGGGAGTGTGTCTGTAAAGGGAACTCTACTGTGACCGCCTGTAAAACTCTGAGTATCTATGGCTTGGCCGGACAAGGAAAACTTGCCTTCTCGTATGCACGCGCGTGTTGCACCCGTGTCAACTAACAAGGAATATTCTTTCCCCCCTATGACGACATTCACCCTTGGTTCCCTGTTAGGGTCTGGTGTCACTGATAGGATAGAACACATCAGAGTTCCCAGTGAGCTGTTTTAATTCATGTATAAGTTCGGTCCACTCTATACTTGTGTATTTTCTCCATTCCCAGGGTTGCCTCCCCTTCCAGAGTTTGCGCCCTGAGACATATGCAGTGGTGTCTGTTGGGATTGCCCTTGTGGCAGATTCTCCATGTTCGAGGGTTGAACCCCT
The DNA here is from genome assembly GCF_040938575.1 of Ambystoma mexicanum. Classification (NCBI taxonomy): domain Eukaryota; kingdom Metazoa; phylum Chordata; class Amphibia; order Caudata; family Ambystomatidae; genus Ambystoma; species Ambystoma mexicanum. The sequence goes on from NC_090941.1 coordinate 1,046,159,978, forward strand.
TGTTGCGCACCTTGCTGCAATCCTGGTGCTTGCTGCTGTACTATGTGATTTTGTGCACCGCCCTTTTGTGGGATAGCAAGCAGATTCACCATGCTTGCTCCCATTCCTTGACCATTTTGCCACGTGCCTTGGCTTCTGCACGCGTGTGCCACATGTCCTGTTATTCCACACAGCCAACACACTGGCGGTGGTCGGGCTATCTGTCCATTAGACATATCTGGACTACCCATCTGCACGTTTTGAAAGCCTCCTTGATTATTCTGGAAACTTCCCTGATGACTTTGGAACCCTCGCTGATTACTCTACCATCCTCTTCATCTTAATCCCCTTCCCCTTGGGTAAAATCCTATGTTGCCCTGGTTGTTCTGCGGCGGGTTAGTCGCCTGTTGTACGTTCGTTTCCGCTGGGTTTGTCAGCATGGCTCCTTCGAGAGCATACTTTGATAATTTCTTTTGCACCAGCTTTGCTTCCTCGTCCCTTACGAGTTGCCTCCTTTTTTCGATTCTTTTATTGCAATAATCTACAGTAATGCGCAATAGTCAACTGTATTTCAGCCCATGTTTTAGCTTCTACTCCTGTGAATAAAGGTGTATCCCGCCCGGTAAAGAAAAAAGTAGAATAAATTTAATTGTAAAGGAAACCCGACTGTTACCTAGCAAGTATTGTTTATAGAGTCTCAATCATCCAAACCAATTGTTTAGAAATGTCAGAGGAAGTTTGAGCCTATTGGTGAGGGAACACGTGCTCTGTACCAAGTTTAATCAATTGTCATATGTCAAGACTGTGCAAATTGATCAACAAATAAACAGTGCTATAACATATGGTATTTTAATTTCCATACAATGAGAGCAAATAGAAATATTTGACATGACAATACATAAAAAGGATATTTTTATCATGCAAGGAAAGAAAATAGTCAAATGGTACAATAAACAAAATAGATAATAATGCATTTCAGCAAAATCATAAATCCACATCAAAACAAATACAATAACACTGAAAGTGAATCAATTGGGAAACTTAATTCAATTGCAGATTGTGCACCTAAATAAAGATGGCATGAAATATTCCCTGTGTCACCCTATGTCTATTCTTGTAATTGGTGAAGAACAGGGAATTCTGAAATAGGTTGATGTCCTAAGGCTGAAATCAGGCCTATATTCGGGTCTTCGGGTAAAAGAATGTTTTGCCTACGTGGAGCTTGGTATCCCACCAAGCTGTTCACGTTTCGGCGGTCTTAAAATACATTTAGTCCGCCTTCATCAGGGTGTCTGTTCGGAGACCCGGCCGATACTGGAATCCCAAGACTTGAGTCAGTGGCTGGAGTGGAGCACAAAACAGGCCTTAGATTTGGTCGCTGTGTAGTCTGTATTTCTTTACTGCAGCGGGTGCTGGAGTGCGCCTCCAGTTAGTGCTGCTTCTATTGGAGCCCCCTTGGTGTTAAAAATAGAACTACCTCGGGGTCCTTTGCAGCTTCAAATTTGTATAAATGCAGAATTAGGCTGATGTGTTTCAACACTCTATTCCTTTCCTCAGAGGTTGCCAGAACCGCTCAAATTCGACTGTGTTTTCTGGCGTATGGGGTTCGTTGTGAAAAGCTGTTCTGGTATTGTTAGAGGCATCCCACTTGTGCTCTGTCCCTGTACTGGATCCTGCTAAGTATCAAGTTGTGTCAATTACAAGTGGTGTTCGTGGAAGCGTGAGTTAGAGGTAGGTCGGGGGAATCCCGGACACATGTCCTTGCCTCTCAGATTAACGTTTTGCAGTGGAGCATGCGTGTCTTTAGTTTCTACTTCTACCAATTTCTTGAGCTGTTTCTGTACCGGTTCTGACAACCGTTGGCACACTATATGGGAGAATACAGGGATAGATTTCGACCATGATTCATGTGTTTCGAGCACCCAGGCGTCTTGGAAATTCTGGATATAAAGCAATGGATCTTCTGACTCTTTCATTTTTCGAGTCATTATAGCTCCCATATCGGAAGTGTCTGGATAGGGCACTCATTGCGCTTTCCACAATGCTGCTTTACAGTTATTAAATGGCGCTCCGTCATGGGTAGTGTTAATTATGGTTACACCGGGGTACCCTGCCCGTTTCCACACATCGTCTGCTCTCTCACCAAGTATGGCAATCAGGAGACCCTTAACATCCCCTATAGCTAACGTGACACCCCCTGTCATTTTTTCTAATTCGTGTATCCACTTCCTGGCTCCCGAAGTCAGCATTGGAAGCTTGTTTTTCAGGTTCTCTCGATCCATGTGTGGCCATGGAATATATTGTGGCCTTGCTCCTGTCGGGGGGAAATTCTGCCGGGGTCGGCCGGGCCGTCCGCAGACCTCCGGGCAGGGAGGCCCCAACTCCTCCCGTATATCCCAAAAGAGATAGAGTATGAGACACGCACAAGAAGCAAGGTGACTCTGCTGTTTATTAAACACAAACGGCAGGGATGGGTCAAGGATCATACGCGTCTGACCTGACACACACACAATCGTGGGGCTCGCAGGCCCTTTTTACTGTAGTATGACGCGCTACTTGCGTCACTTCGAAAGTTGACAAAAAACCTATCGCCACTCTTAATTGGTTGCTCGAGTGGTAGAGTTAGTATAGCATACGTATAGAGAATAATATGAGTGGACGAGGGTTAGTCAGGTGATATATCTGGGATGTCCCTACAATTAGATACATGAGAATTGTTACATGAAGACTCCTAATGATTGGTTAATATTAATGGCGTCAGTGATAAGAGCCCCATGTTCTGATTGGTGCGCCCGTGAGCTTCCCAGCCTGGGACCATCGCTGTTCCCAGCTCTCGGTGTACCTGCAAGTTGCAACAATGTTTCACTATGGGTACATGCAGACAATGTGAAGACTTATTCATGAGCTGGACGGCCGACTACTCCCACTGTCGCAGATGTCCCTTGATCCTTTCAAGTGTATCTGCCAGTGTCTTGTAACGAGGGATCCAGACGCCTCCTTCCTCCTGGGCTTGGCATCTTGTCAGGTTTGGCTTGGTCACGTGAGGTGGGACCGTGTTTGAGGCAGAATTCTGCACAATTAATATTGTTTTTCCACTGTGTGCCTGGTTTAATTTACAGGTGCGACTTTGATGTTGGTGCACGGCATGCGAGGTTGCAACATCGTGCCCTTGATGGTCTGCTTTTGGAATGTGGGTTTGCAACATTACGACCTTGGCTTTCATTACGACTTTCATTTCATTACGACCTTTGCAACATTACGACCTCTGCTTTCGCCAGGCTCATTCTGCAGGATCAGCAACCTGACTCTTGTTCTGTTAATGTCCACAGGAGCTCTTGCTTGCAGCCTACTTAGGCCTGGTGTATAGGTGGAACCGTTTGGTGCACAGGCGCTTTAGGTTATAGTCTCATATTATCTTATGACCAGTATCGTGTCTTCTTTATAATTCTCATTATGGCACCTAGGTTTAGAAGAAGCGTAAGCAAGCTCTTTAGATGAGTTCATGGTGCGTCTTGCGTTTCTGCATTTTGAGAGCCTATGTGGAAAATAATAAAGATGCACGTCCGTGAGTATGTCTGTCGCCTACGTCATAGCACTGAGTATATGCTTTGTGTAAATTGGTGCGGGAGTGTCCAGTGTGTATATTGGCACAGGTGTGCTATCCGTTGGCTAGGTCGTCATGGCATCTCTAACGACTTATAGGTTTTAGTCTAGTTGATCCATGCTGCAGGCATCGGCATGGGCAGGGCGGGCTGCTGGGCAGGCAGATGGACACATCCGTATGTTCCTGTACCAGGGTATTTGGTCGTCTGGTAGGTGGGCAAACTCTTCTCGTGGCGGGTGCTTGGGCCGTGAACCTTTAGGCCAGACACGAGAGGGGGAAGATGGGAGCCTGTTTTTCCATTTTCCCACTTCAGTCCCCCCTCTGGTCGACTTGTCGACCACAAACATATCCTTTTCGTTATCTCCTCTTACTCTCCATATTTTAGTTATTCCTCCTAAATGTCCATAATGGTTAACATGATCTTCAAATGACCAATACATATATTCACAGGTTTCTCCAGGAGTACAGTATACCCATTTCCCTATGTAACTCCTGGGGTTTCTTGGGTTCTCGACCTTCACCGATGGTGGGTCCAGGTGGTTGGTAACGATCTGATTGCGCAATTTCTCTCTCTCTTTTATTATTATGCCTGTGTGTTGGCCGTCATCTGCTGGCATCAGTGGGTGCATACCGACCATTTCAAGCAACTCGTCAGTGGTGCGTGCCTTCCGGGCTTTCCAAAATCTTATCATGATCAGTGTTGCTCCAGCAAAAATAATACAACCAACTATAATTTTCAGTCCATCTGACAGCCAAGATGGCATCCATGACCATAATAGCGAAAACCAGCTCTCATCCTTTTTCACACCTTTACTTTCATCCACCATTTTGGAGTGCAACTGGGCCAATTGTGAAACTGCTTCTGTCAGTGTACCGTTGTCAGCATTGTTGGCAGGAATGAATGTGCAGCATGATTGTCCTATCTTTGCGCAAACTCCTCCTTCCATGGCAGTGAGGAGGTCCAATACATATCTGTTCTGCAGTGCTACCATCCTTATTGCTCACAGCTCCTCTTTTATCGCGTTGAATCCGTTTATTGTAGAATTGATGGTCATCATAAGTTCCCATCTAGTTATCTGGAGCCATTTTGCGTTTGCGTAAGCCTGTAGTCCCGGATGTATTATTGAGGAGAAGAACATTGCTGCTCTGCTGAATAGTCTGTGTTCTGGCGGGATTGAAGTGAGTGCCGTTTCCGATCTTCCCCATAGGTAATTTCCTGTCAGAGGTTCTCCTTGTCTTTTCCGTCTATTTAGGACAGTATCATTGCCGCTGGTCCTGTTCCCTGGCTCCTCCTGAGGTGGTGCAGATCTCTTATTTCTCTTATCCCCTTCATCCATCTTGGGAAAGTTCGCCACATTCACATGCTTCTGGGGTACCACTAGTGATGGTACATTGACGTGCACCATCGTGCATACACCATTCCACAGAGGGGGCAGTGTGTGATATGCCTTTTCTCCACAGGCCCAGTAATGGTCCATTATCACTGCTGTTCCTGCTCCCCCCTCAGGTAACTCCATCACGCTTCCACAATTGGTGTTGTATCCTATGTCCACCTCTCCTTTATGTTGGTAGCATACTTTAGGCGCAGTCAGCGGCAGAATTGTTATCGGGTCTTCATCCGTTTCTATCCATGTGAGCATAGGCACGTATTTGATCCAAGTCGTCCAACATCTGTGGTTGTGTGCATCGATAGTTGAAATAGTTTCTTTTGTTACCATGTTGCTGCCAACCACTCCTATCTCCCATTTGTTGTCCAAGTACACTTTCCCCGTTATCGTCACCAGTGGCCTCTCCCAGCATCCTAGTTTACCAGGAACTTCAGTGGCGTACCAATCACATGATAAATACTGCAGTGTTACTTTCTTTGTTTCTCTTTTTGCAGGACCACTTGTTATGTATCTGAATGCTTCAGCATGTAAACTGCTCTTGTAGTAACTCAAATAAGTCTTGAGGAAGTTGTTTTCGTATGGGTATGAGTCTCGTGTTTTCCACGTCATATGCACCACTGTCCCTTGAAATCTTCCTTTCGTTTGGAACAGTGCCAAGTATATTATGCATCGTGCTGTTTTCTCGTCTATCTCTGTGGCAACAAATGTTCGAGAAGCACTCATGGCGTATGGTATTAATGAGCAAACGTAGCAGCTGTCTTCTGTTGTCTGCTTACCAATGCAGGGCATGTGTTGATACCATATGTTGTTTGAGACGTGTGCTGAATCTTGTATGTAATTGTCAATACCTTTATTAGCTGAGTATGTGCTGCGTTGAACTCTATTTTGCTTGTGCGCAATTTTACTAATATCACCTGACGTAACACCTGTTGCAGCTGGGGATGGGGGTGTGTTAGGTTTGGGTACAGCAATAATATTGATAGCACAGCTGTACTGCCATACAGAGGCAGCTACGAACCCGGTGATTACCAAAATCCCTATTACTTTTATTACATACGCTAATTTCACCGGCATTTTGCTCTTACCTTGCTGCAGTCCGGCAGCGTATTCTTGCGACGTTAGAGTTGCCCGCCTGAAAATTCTCAATATGCTGGTTATTAAACGTTAGTTGTTGTTTTTTAAGCTCTCCCTATCAAATAATCATTCAGTGCCCAGGCGAAGAGCTGTTCCCACGCTACTCTAAGCGATCTATCTCTTAGGGCAGGTAAGTATGGGTGGAGGTGGGGCATCGAATATTCTATGGCCAAAAGGAACGCTGTGTAGTAGACACATACCCTTTTCCTTTTCAGGTACGTTGGCCTTTTTATTTCATATACAAATTGGTGTGACAATTCTTCTGGGTAGTTATCGTCTGAGGGTACCATCTACTCCTGGGCGGTGAATTTGTTAGTTATCTACTTTCTTAGCAATACAATAATACGCTATTCCTGCATGTGCGAGAGAAAAGAAAAGAGAGCATTCACGTGTTTACATGTGTAGTTGTGCAAGACAATGTCCTTCAGTTCAGTTACTACTGTAATGGGGACAGGGGTCAGTGGATGATGGGCAGGGGGTTTTTGGGTTCAACTGGTGGGCGTGGCTTTTACTCTTTGAGCGTGTAATCATGGGGTGGGCTGTATGGGGACCACCCCTTCCTTCTTCAGTTATTGTCTCTGGGGAGTCTGGGGAGTGACAAGGTATGGGAATACTTGGGCCGCTGGCTGTGGTAGGACTTTCTTCTTCCGTTGTCGATGTTGTCGCTGTTCTCTCAATGGACCTGTCGGTGGCGCTGGGGTGGGTCTGTTGTCTGTAGATCTTTATGTCGTGTAGGTGGTTCCAGGCACGCTTGTCTTGTAGCTTTACTGCTCTTGTTGATACCTCCTCTACCAGATGGGGACCAGTAAAACGTGGGCTATTCCATTTCCTATTGAAGTTGCGAAGTAGTACGTCGTCACCTTTAGCAATCTTACACAGTCCTTCCTTTTCCAGTTCTTTATCCGCGTCTTCTTGTTGGCTTCTATTAGACCCGCCCCGTGTGCGCTCGAGCTGTTGAGACACAAACACTACACTAGTAATCAAAGAAGACACATATTGGTACATTTCATCACCCAGAACACTTGCAGTACTTTCGTGGTCGGTAAATGCTCTTGACTTTGGCGTTAGGGGAAGGCGCATTTGACGTCCGGTAACCACCTCATGGGGAGTGAGGTGGTGGTCGGACCCTGGCCTATTCCTTAGCTCAAATAAAGCTAATGGAAGACAATATAACCAACTCCTCTTTGTTGTTTGTTGTATCTTTGCAATTGCCTCCTTTAATAGGCCATTCAGTCGTTCACATACACCGTTGGCCTGTGGGTGGTATGCACATGCAAATTTATGTTGAATGTTCAGCAGTGATGTAATGTGCTGAAACATCTTGTTTGCGAAATGTGGGCCATTGTCTGACCTTAACACCTCGCACACTCCCCACCTGGGGAAGACCTCCCTCACTATGAATTTGGCTGCTCTAAATGCATCTGGGTGTGAACAGGGCCCTGCCTCAATCCACCTAGAAAATGGGCATACTACTACAATCATATACCTATTTCCTTGACATATATTGATCATATCAACATAGTCAATATGGAGATGCCGGAAAAGGTCCCTATGGCCGGGGTATAGTACCTCTTATCACCTTTAGAGTGTGGCCGGCCGTAAACTGTTGACATGTGAGACAATTACTGATAAAATGTGACACATGCGAATTTAACTCGGGGCAGAACCAGTCTTCCCTAATTCGTGCCGCAATTACTTCCTTGCCTGTGTGGGCTGGATGATGTAGTTGGTTCAGGGCGGTGTTCAAAAGTGCCAATGGCATTACAACCTTTCCAGTGCCACCCTGGCACCATAGTGCATCGGTCGGTGACATTGTACACCCTCTTTTTACCCATATTTCTTTTTCTGCCATTGGTGCAGCCGCTTGTAACTCCATAATCTGTGTGGCTGGGAGATGGGTGTACCCTTCTCTTATCAACATCTCCTTAGCCATTCCCCTTCCTCTCCCTCTCTGTGACTCTGGGGGGTTCCATATCTCACCAAAGTATGCAGCATACTTTGCATGTGCGTCCGCTGCTGCGTTTCCCTTCGAGACGTGGTCTTCACCATTGGTGTGTGCGGTGCATTTCACTAAAGCTAATTCTTGGGGGTCATTAATTACTTCAATTAGTTCAGCCAATAAGAGGGCATGTTGCACTGGAGTGCCATCAGCTCTCCTAAACCCTCTTCTTCTCCATTTCGACAGCCCTGAGTGGACAGTGGATGTAACATATGCGCTGTCGGAATATATGGTCACCCGTTTGTCAAAGCTTTCCTTCAACGCCAAGATCAGTGCACCCAGTTCAGCTGCTTGAGCGGAGTAATGCTGTGGTAATTGTACACATTTCATTGCCACACACAATGGTACCTCCATCATTTTTACCACCGCAGCCCCAGTTCTCCTCACACCATCCCTCTGATCGATAGTTGATGACCCATCAATAAATAAGAGCTCACCCCCCCTCAATTCACTCTCTCTGGCATTATCCTTGTCTGTTTTCTTTACTACCTCCTTCTCTTCTCCTGTTAATGAACCTCGTAATTTTAATAATATCTGTGCAGCTACCCATTCATCATTTCCTATTTCCACAGTCTGGTCTTCTCCAGTCCTCCCCTCCCCTGCTGGCATTTTCCTGTGAGCCACATATGGTGGAGGGCTGTATGCCGGATTCGAGTATCCCTCAGCCGCCCTTAACTGTCCTCTTTCTATTTCTCCCAATTCTCTTAAAGGGTACAACCCCCCTCCCTCTGTTTTTACTCCCGTTGCTATGGGTATATCATTGCTCGGTTCCTTTTTTATTTCATCTGCTTTATTAGTCTTTCCTCCTCCCTCACCTCTGTTTCCCGTGTTCTTTGGGTCCTCATTCCCCTGTGTCCCATCCTCTCCTTCCTCCTTAATCTCTGTTTCTTCTGGTACTTCCCCCATAGTGAATATTCCATTTGGTCCTGGTCGGGACCCCTGGAACATCCTCCATAAGTTAAACACCCCCACATAGTTTGCCAACTTCTTCCCTTTATAAGTATTGTGCAGATGATTTAATAGTGAATGTTGGACATATGGGTCGAAGCTGCCGTTAGGCGGCCACGGTGTTAACATTTTGTTATCCGTCCCCTGGGTCTATTCTATGCTATACTTAATCAGTTTCTCCCTATGGGGTGGCAGTGTTGTGCATATGTATTGTAGTGGCGTGGTGAGGATGTTCCCCCACCCTCCCGATCCTGTTCCGCATGACATAGTAGCGCTCCACTTGCTACCCTCCCCTAATCTGGTATCAGTTTATCCCACTAGTAGTTTACAATATACAGCCTTATATCATTACCTGGCCCCGTAAGTTTGGGGGCTTGCGATAGTCCGCTTAAGGAAAATTATAAAAATATAGTATGTTACATCTGTAGATTTTCCTCTACCTTTTCTTCCTTTATACAACACCCTTACGGCCCTCTGTGGCCAAGGCGTACGTAGCCCCCTGCGGCTGCGTACCCTTTATTGCGTTCTTATACAATCGTCCTGTTTCCACGTGCTCCTCCCTCTTCTACACCTGCCGTGGCCGGCGTTCTCCGTGCGCAGCCACGTTCCCCGTTTCGCCTTTCCTTGATCAACTCGTTTACCGTTCATCTCCGTTTCCACTCCCTTACCACAGTTCTCTTCCCCACCACTCTCAAAACAAAGATGCCTCGTGCGCTGTGATATCCTATGAAAACCCTACTGGTGACGTCACCGATCTCGTAGAGCTACTGGTAAGTTCTTCGTATATTCTTTAAATCCAAAATACACCTGCAATCTACCCCCGTTAACCCCATAGCTGTCTTCCCGTCACTCCCGGAACAAGGTAATCAAATCAACAATATAATCAGACTGCGCACGCTGCGTCGCCTCGCGTGTGATACGCCCCTCGACAGGAGGGCTTAACCAGCCAATTATCTTCCGTATTGGGCAACTAACTAGCTACCGCCTACAGGGAAACGTCATCTACCTATCGAGTGTCTTGCTCGAACAAAAGGGATCCTCATCTACTCATTGATCAATAAATGCCAAATCGTAGGAAACCACACACACACACACCCTTACACGTAGTCGCGACCTAGGCCAATCAGGTTCTACGAGCGGCCGCACATGATGTTTTCGTGCTCCGCCCCCTTCTCTCGCGTTACGTAGCCAACTGCTCTCGCGCTTGTTCAACTACCATTCATTCTATTTCTAACACTAAATTCTCGAACCTTCGCCGTTCACCTGTGCAACACCTCCCGCCTCCCGTTTTTAATTCCTCCCCCCTCCCTCACAATTTCACATTGTTTGTTGTGCGTGGCATGCTCACCAAGTTCTCTTGATGCGGGGCCGCTCGACTGCGTGCACCCCTCCGAGCGGCTCGCCACCTCCCCTCGTCTGGACCACGTCTGGACACTCGCCAACCGCGGGCGGGATACTTCTCAACCGGCTCCCGAGTGCCAATATCCGGATTGCGCTGTCCGGTCTTCTCGCAGTTCCGCGATGGTCCTGTAGTCCTAAGAAGGGGGCGACGGCAGAGGGGGCGGCGCCGCCGGGCCTCCTCGCAACTGGAGTGCTTGGAAAAAGTAAAAAAAAAATAAAAATGCCGATCTTAAACAAATCTCATCAGTGCCTCCAACTTGTCGGGGGGAAATTCTGCCGGGGTCGGCCGGGCCGTCCGCAGACCTCCGGGCAGGGAGGCCCCAACTCCTCCCGTATATCCCAAAAGAGATAGAGTATGAGACACGCACAAGAAGCAAGGTGACTCTGCTGTTTATTAAACACAAACGGCAGGGATGGGTCAAGGATCATACGCGTCTGACCTGACACACACACAATCGTGGGGCTCGCAGGCCCTTTTTACTGTAGTATGACGCGCTACTTGCGTCACTTCGAAAGTTGACAAAAAACCTATCGCCACTCTTAATTGGTTGCTCGAGTGGTAGAGTTAGTATAGCATACGTATAGAGAATAATATGAGTGGACGAGGGTTAGTCAGGTGATATATCTGGGATGTCCCTACAATTAGATACATGAGAATTGTTACATGAAGACTCCTAATGATTGGTTAATATTAATGGCGTCAGTGATAAGAGCCCCATGTTCTGATTGGTGCGCCCATGAGCTTCCCAGCCTGGGACCATCGCTGTTCCAAGCTCTCGGTGTACCTGCAAGTTGCAACAATGTTTCACTCTGGGTACATGCAGACAATGTGAAGACTTATTCATGAGCTGGACGGCCGACTACTCCCACTGTCGCAGATGTCCATTGATCCTTTCAAGTGTATCTGCCAGTGTCTTGTAACGAGGGATCAAGACGCCTCCTTCCTCCTGGGCTTGGCATCTTGTCAGGTTCGGCTTGGTCACGTGAGGTGGGACCGTGTTTGAGGCAGAATTCTGCACAATTAATATTGTTTTTCCACTGTGTGCCTGGTTTAATTTACAGGTGCGACTTTGATGTTGGTGCACGGCGTGCGAGGTTGCAACATCGTGCCCTTGATGGTCTGCTTTTGGAATGTGGGTTTGCAACATTACGACCTTGGCTGTCTGCTTTTGCCAGGCTCATTCTGCAGGATCAGCAACCTGACTCTTGTTCTGTTAATGTCCACGGGAGCTCTTGCTTGCGGCCTACTTAGGCCTGGTGCATAGGTGGAACCATTTGGTGCACAGGCGCTTTAGGTTACAGTCTCATATTATCTTATGACCAGTATCGTGTCTTCGTTATAATTCTCATTATGGCACCTAGGTTTAGAAGAAGCGTAAGCAAGCTCTTTAGATGAGTTCATGATGCGTCTTGCGTTTCTGCATTTTGAGAGCCTATGTGGAAAATAATAAAGATGCACGTCCGTGAGTATGTCTGTCGCCTACGTCATAGCACTGAGTATATGCTTCGTGTAAATTGGTGCGGGAGTGTCCAGTGTGTATATTGGCACAGGTGTGCTATCCGTTGGCTAGGTCGTCATGGCATCTATAACGACTTATAGGTTTTAGTCTAGTTGATCCATGCCGCAGGCATCGGCATGGGCAGGGCGGGCTGCTGGGCAGGCAGATGGACACATCCGTATGTTCCTGTACCAGGGTATTTGGTCGTCTGGTAGGTGGGCAAACTCTTCTCGTGGCGGGTGCTTGGGCCGTGAACCTTTAGGCCAGGCGCGAGAGGGGGAAGATGGGAGCCTGCTTTTCCATTTTCCCACTTCACTCCCCCTTTTTCTAGTAGTGGAAATTGGAATGCACAGTCTCTCTTCTCTTTCTCCATAGCTCTCCTGTCTACTGCTGGGGTAATATTCCCACATCGCCGTCTACCTGGCAATGTCCTCAACCTGTCCACATAGGCGGGCGCTGGCACCCCCCTCTGACCATGGGGTGTTCCTTCATGTCAGTCAGACTGAGATATAGATTCTGATGCCCTTGGTGCGGACTTGCTAGCGTCTGACCATCTTACCCCTTTGTCCCTAGGGAGCCACTTTTCGTGCTGTCTCCCCTCTTCATTTGTCTCGCACTCCGTATCCTCTCCGGAGTCGGACATCGACTGTTCCCAATTCATGCAACTCCTTGCGTCATCTTTATTCCTATTGATTTCTAGCCTATCCAGGGACAGTCTCCTGCTCCCACTACTTCAGGTGACGTTTTCAGTGTCATACAGCTGCATGCTTTCCAAGCGCTCGTCTTCCACTTGGGATACTGGTTCTAACCCCATTTCATCATATATCTTATCGATCGTTTCCCTGATGCTTCTGGTGTCGAAGTCATCTTCAATATTTGCCCTACTTGGTACTGAATCATACGCAGGGAAGAATTCTTCAATGTTGTTCCATTCTACAACAGGATAGGGTTTCTTAACTTTCCGCTCCAGATATTCGATATCGCGTGCCCTCTGTCTACGCTTACGTTCAATGTCCTCATTAGATTCTCTGCGCTTCCTTGCCTCTTCTCTGAATCTTCTCTGACCTTATCTTCTTCCCTTCTCCTTTCATTTTTACGTTCATTCACCCTTTGAACTTCCTCATCTTCTCGTCTCTTTATCCTTTTTTATGTGTTCACTGCTCTTCTTCCAGTTTTTCCAGGTTCTGCCTGTACTGGTTATAGGCTACACTCTGTTTGTAACTGAGCGGCTTTACTTGCTCTTCGCGATGTAGCTGTTCTCGCCTTAGCCTATCTTTCCTTCTTATTCTTTCATCCCTTATTTCCCTTTCCTTCTCCTTTCTCTGTGTCTCATCTGACCTCTCTCTCGGTCTCACATCATCACTTCCTTTTCCATCGAGTTTCAATAATATCTGTCCTCCCATCCATTTGTCTTTCGTGAATGCTATCTCATCAGTTCTGTCTTCACTTCCTTTCCATTTCGTTCCCTCTCCCTCCTTATCTAGAGGTGCACTTGCCTGTGCCTGGTCCATCCTCTCGTCATCGCGTCTCTCCTTGTCCTTCGGGACTGTGGCGGTAAGATTTCTATCCTGATCCTTCCCGCTATTTTCGTCACTACTATACGTAGGTGACTCATATGCGGGGTTGCTGTACCCTGTAGCTGCCTTGAGCACTCTTAATAGGTAGAGTCCCTCTGACTTACTTCCCTCGATCTCTGGCTCAGGCATGGCTGGTGGCGCGGTAGGCGTCTCACCCCCCTCCATGCATACGTTTAATATCCAATCTGCGAGAGGCTCTTCCTCCTTTGGCTGTTCGAACATTTTTCAAAGTTCCAGAACAGCAAGGCGTTTCTCTAGTTCCTTGCCGGTATATGTGGCATGCAGATAAGTCGTCACATGTTGCAAGACGGCTTTAGATAGGGACCCGTTCTGTGGCCATGGCATAAACGTTTTGTTGGGGGTGCCCTTAACCCACTCAGTGCTGTATTTTTCAAGCTTGGGTGCATGTTTAGGCAACTGCTTACATAAGTGGGCAAGTGGGGTAATCTCCTCCTTTCTAAAATTCTGTTACCAACAATATTTTCATGCAATTTCAATACTTTCAACAATTTGATCAAGCACCAAATACGTAAGCTCCAATACAATCTTTTCCCGCCAAAATTCTATATCATCAACTTACTCAAGAACATCAATCCATGTGCGATTCCCTCTTAGTTACAGAATCGCGTAAAACCCAAACTTCATTTCAAACGATCAATGATAAAGTTCTTTACATTTGACATATAACAGAACACGCATGACAGACACTTCACAGACCGGACAGACACCAGCTGGACACATATATCTCTGCCTTCTAATCACTACGCCGACATGGAGTTTAAACAAACCCGTTTTGCGACGTCTTTAATATTCGCAGTAGCCTAATCGTCCCCTATTATGTGTGCTCTTAGTTCACGTTTCTTCTGACCACTATATTAAAGCACAGGAACAAGGCGAATCCTCTTACTTTTTTATCTCAGGTGTCCTTCCTGGTATCCCCAGTTGTCTCTCGGGTGTCCTCCCGGTAACCACTTTTTCTCTCGGGTGTCTATCCCGGTAACCACTTTTTTCTCTCTATTATACTCGAGTCATTATCCCCTTATATATATTCAGTCTTCTCTACTTCTGACTATCTTATTTTCCGCCACCCTGTTACCTTTTCCCTTACTTGTTCTAATGCCTAAAAAACCTTTGCAAAAGTATTGAGTCTTTTCGTTCACTCACCGCTCGCATGGTTCCTCTCTGGATCTTCGGGATCACCTGCCCCTCCGTTGCTGCCTCTCCGGTCTTTTCGTCCGATCGGCTGCCCGTAGGAATGAGAAGGGTTATGCTCTGTAAGGCAGGTTGCTTCAGACCCACTGCAGTTTTTATGGACTTACAATATCATTGTCCACGGGAAGCTTCTCAGTCTACTCAGCCGAATGGCGAAGGACTTGTGATATTGCCGAAAACCTAAAGTTACTTAGTGTCGGCGGTCAATAGGTGTCTTATCAATAGTTAAACAATACTCGATGGTCAGTAAACCATCCTCGTCGCTACCAAGTGTACTAGAGGGCGGGCGGCCTCTGAACGGGCCCATGAGATTCAGAGCATGCCCTCTGGCACCTTAAAACAAGATAGCTGCACCTTGAGGAGGATGGGGTGCAGGATACTCTTACTCCGACACCAATCAATAAGGACAAGTCAACGGTTTGACCATTTCGTCTCTGTGCTCTCGCCTTTCTCTTCTTCACCCATTAATGGTGGCACCCATTGGGAAGTACTCTTGGCATTTTCCCTTCCTCTAGGGCCATCATTAATTCCTACCTGAATGGGATTTCATGGTCCAGGGCTCTCAGCCCAACCTCCTCCTTCTTGATAGATGTCTTCTGTCTCTCATTAGCTTCCTCCCTTCTGATGTCACTCCTCCTTCTGCCACCCAACTGGCCCTTCTGCCACCACCGATGTGTGTGCCACATGTGTTTGCCCCTCCTCGGACAACCTTCGAAAGTGGCAACCAGCTCCACTTAGCTACCCTCAACTCTCGCTCTGCTGTTAAACACTCCTCTGACATCTGTCACCAAAGACCTGAACCTCGACATCCTTGCTCTCCCCGAGATGCGGTTCACAGGCTGCTCAGTCACGAGTTGTGACACTCTCCTCCCGGAGGGCTACAAGATTCTCTCTAAGCCCATGCCTAACTGGTCTGGAGGCGAAGTGGCCCTGATCTTCCCTGAATGGGTGCCTGCTACTATCATACCCACACAGTCCTACTCCACCTTCAAATGTCTCATCTTCAGGCTGGGTGTCTCGCCTATCTACTTGCTGACTCAAACCACCATTTA
The DNA here is from genome assembly GCF_040938575.1 of Ambystoma mexicanum. Taxonomy (NCBI): domain Eukaryota; kingdom Metazoa; phylum Chordata; class Amphibia; order Caudata; family Ambystomatidae; genus Ambystoma; species Ambystoma mexicanum. The sequence goes on from NC_090941.1 coordinate 1,046,175,771, forward strand.
CAGGACCCCTGGTCTGGTCTCCCTATTCAGAGTGGTCTGAGCTCACCTCTATTCTACTGGCCTCCACCTCCAAGCTTCTCCTCCTCTGAGACTTCATTATTAACCTTGACTCCCCTGATGCGGCCTCTGGAATCTTCTGCAACCTCTGTGACACTCTTTACCTCTCCATTCCTCCCTCTGGTCTGACACACTCAGCCGGGCACACCTTGGCGGCTCTCATCTCTGCAGAATTCCCCATCTCCAACCCTCTCATTACATCTCTTTCCTGGTCTGATCATGCTCTTCTGTCCTGCCACATGGACTTCCTGGGTCCCCTGGCTAAGCCCCCACCCGCACTGCCAGTCTCCATCTCCATTATTCGACCTATGAAGCAAGTTTTAGTTTACCACCACTTTCATTCCCCCTCCCACTCCTGCCACTGACTCTCACAGTGACACAGCCCTTACAAACCGTCCATCTCAAACAGTCTGGACATCCTTGCCCCTGTCATGAGGACCTGCATGAAGCCTGCCTCCAATCACAACACCTGGTATGACTCTGACCTGGCCTCTATGAAACGTAAGTGCAGAGTAGCTGAACGGAAGTGGCAGGCTTTGAGCACATCCTCTGACAGACTGACCTGCCTCCTGCTCCAAAGGCAATACAAATAATCCATCCACTCGAAAAAGAGACCCTATATCCAAGCCCACATCTCTGGGCCACTAACAACATGACTGAGCTTTTCTCGAAAATGCTGATGCAATCTCCATTTCGTCTCTTCCAATTCCCTGGCCCTCTGCACTGCTCTGGCCCCTCACTTCATTACTGAAGCTCAGGACATCCTGTCCTCACTCTTCTTTACACCAGTCCCTTCTCCCTCACCCATGCTCAGGTCTCCCGTGTCCCCCCTCCCCTCTTCCCCCTTCTCTCCTCTTTCTCTCCTATATCACCTGATGAGGTCTCTAGACAAGTCCGCTCTATGAAAGTCTCATCCAAACAGGTGCTTGCCTGCTCCTCCAGAACTATCATGGACACCATTGCCTCCCTTGCTCCAGCCTTGGCTGATTTTTTCAATCACTCCTTTGCCACTGGACACTTCCTGCTACTCCTCAAGCACTCCCTTGTGAACCCTTCCTGGGTAAACTCTTGGAGAAGCTGGCTATCTCCCAGCTTATCCACTACACTGAATCTCATGGTGGTCTCCACTACCACAAGTCTGGCTTCAGAGCAGCCAGAGGCACAGAAACTGCACTCCTGAACGCCTGTGAAGACTTGCTTGCTAATCTGGATTCCACCTCTCCTTCTGTTCTCATCTTTCTTGATCTTACCTCTGCCTTTGATACTGTCAATCATGGCACCCTTATGAATCGGCTCTCTGATACCCTTGGCATCACGGACCTGGCTCTTGACTGGTTGACCTTGTTCCTCACTGACCAACCTTCGCAGGTTCTAAAGGGCCCTTTTCTCTCCTCCATCACACTCTCCACCTGTGGTGTCCCTCAGGGCTCTATCATCTCGACTTGTTTTTCAACATCTACCTTGCCATTCTCCTTTTCCACACGTTCCCCCCAAAACTCAATGGGCCTCATTACGACTGTTGCGGTAAGGCAACAACGGCGCCGGTAGTGCTACTGGCGCCGTTGTTGCCATGCCGCAACATTACAAGTTTGCTCATAGGTGCCGCACTGGACGCCTGGTCAGACCAGGCGTGCAGAGCGGCACCCGCGAACAGTCCAGGATGGTAGCAACGGTACCGTTATGAACGGTACCGCTGCTACCATCCTCCCCATTCCCATTGAGCCCTATGGGGGCTCAAAAGGGAATGGGGACATACTGGCTCCGGGTCCCGCAAAAGGGAAATTACCGGGCCCTCCAAGTTCGGAATGTCCCGGTAATTCACCTTTCGCGGGACCCGGAGCCGGACCCCAGTTTGGGGGTAGCCATGCCCTTATTAAGGGCATGGCTACCTCCAACCTTGTAATGAGGCCCAATGTCTCCAGAGCTGTGGTCTTCTCCAGGCTGCACTACTGCAACAGCCTCTTCCTTAATCTGCCTAACTCCTCCCTTCTCCCCTTCAACTAATACAGAATAGGACTGCAAGACATATCCTTGGCCCCAAGCCCAGGGAACGCATCTCTCCAGTCCTGAAATCTCTCCATTGGGTCCTGGTTGCTGCAAGGATCAAGTTCAAGACCCTATGCTTGATCCACAAGGCTTTCTGGGGCCTAGGACCCTGATACATTCAACTGTCTCTCCATAAATAGCACCTTGCTAGAGCCCTTTGGTCTTCTAGCTCCAACTCTCTGCAGATCAGACACTTTTTGCAAGCAGACAGTGGGGGTCGATCTCTCTCCTCAGCAGATTCCTCCCTCTGGAATGGCCTCCCTACCTCTCAGACTTGAGCCAGATCTCCTTAAGTTCCTGAAGCTTCCTTTTCTCTTCCTCCTTCCCTCTCCCCACTCCCCTGCTAATGTCCCCTATGCCTCCTTTTGACTGGCTGCCTGGTTCCTTAAGAATCTTACAGGACAACAGGCCCTACTTGACCAGTCTACCCCTGCACTTGATCTCTCCTGACCCACGCTCCCTACCTGCCCTTGCCCTTCCAGGCTCCCTCGTCTGGCTGGGCCTACACCCTTTGAGCCCTTCCAGCCCCATCCCTCGCACTTAGCATGTGGACCTTCTTCCCCTGCACTCTCTGAACTCTTCTGGCACTTGTCCACCTGGGCCCCCCTTGACACGCCCATGACCCATGGGTGCTTCGGCCTTGACCGGCACTTCCACCCTCTTCTCTCCCCCACACTTCTAGTTACTGCAATACCGAATACATAAGAAATAAATTGATGACCACCAACAGTTCTCTCTGTTTGACACTGAGATCTTTTTCATGCCATATGTTCAAAAGATGAAAGGCCTCTGTTTTCACCTTCAATACTGATCTGCAAGCTGCAAGTCTCCTTCAGCATTCCATTCATGAACTCGTAGTCCCTGAGCAGTCCCTCAGCAGTGGAGACAGGATTATATCAATCACATTATGGGACCACTGGCTAACAGTTTGCCACACATATCATGCCTAAAGCTTGCCCACTCCTTGGTCATCACATTGCTGACATTGTTCTTTCTTTGGACCACACAGCTTTCTGGATTTGCCTCTACCTCAGAAGTTGCCACTGGGGGGAGTTCACACCCCATTCTTAGAGCCTTTTTAAGTGTCTGCCCTTTGCTTCCCCACCCTATGGTCAACACCGCTAATATTCTGTGCCTAATTTAGTCATTTTAGAGTGACAGCATCATCAAGCTTATACAGTTTTCGGTACACTTCTGGGTACATTATATCCTTATGCGATTATACCATTTTAGGAAATATTCACAATCACACTCCCTGATCATGCCACCTTCATATGTTCCACCTTCACCCCATTTGATCTATTTAGCATGGTTAAAATGTCCAAGCTGTGAGAAGCGATAGCAGCTGAACCTACAACGATAGAGAGTACACTGCATAAGGCTTAAAAAAAACGCTAGACTTAAAATCTTTTGCTTTTGTACCCAGCACAGACATTGTAAAACGAGCGCAGGGACTGAAAGAACAAGTTATTCACTAGACTCTCTTCCTCCCAAGTTTATAAAAGACCACATTGAGCTAATAGCTCAAGATTTAGCAATCCTTGTTAATCCATCATTTCAAAGAGGAAGTGTGCCTACAGAAATACAAGTTTGTTTGTTTGTTTATTCATTTGTATAGCGCTCCAGACCCGAAGGTATCAGGGCGCGCAAGTTACAAGGAAATTCTCAGCTTAGTTACAGAATGGATGAGTTATACATTTCAGATACATATAGAAAAGGAGGGCATGGGGTAGCATGAACAATTATACATTACAGAAATGTAACATGAAAATTGAAAAATTATATACATACAGATAAATACATATTGTAGCCGCTCAGGAGGAATGGTTCTTGGTAGGTAATGCATATGTCGGTATTGGGCACCCCTAGGTGGCCTAGTTATGCGTGATATTGCTCAAGAAGAAGCTGGAGTTAGAGATCGGTAGATTTCAGCCAGTTGGTGTATTTACTTCTGAAGGTCTGATATGATTGCTCTTCTCGGATGAAGGTGGCAGAGAGTTCCAAAGCTGGGCTGCTTTGGTGGGAAAGCTTCTGCCACCCATCTTAGATAGTTAGTTTGAATCTGGGGACGTGGAGGCAGTTGGTGTAGGCTAGTCTGGAGGGTCTAGTGGAGGTTCTTCTATGGAATCTCTCTGATAGGTAGCTAGGGGTGCCATTATTCAAAGATTTATGAGTAAGCAATGCTATTTTTAATTAGATTTTGTCGTTAGTGGAGAGCCAGTTGTTTAGTCTCCTAGTTTCTGAAATGCGGTCTCTCCTAGACACTCAAAGGGCTGCTCTGAGGGCGTTGTTTTGGAGTGTCTGGATTTTCTGGATGATTGCTTTGTTAGGGCCAATGTAGAGGGTTTTGCAGTAATCAAGCCTGGACAGAATCAGGGCTCTGGCCAGGATGATGCAGCTGTTGTTCAATAGGAAGGGTTTTCCAGTTCTGATAATTTTACTGGTGTACGCTGTGGTAGAGGATAGGGCGTTGACTTGTTTAGTGAAGGAGAGGGTTGAGTCGAGGTAGAATCCCAGCGTTTTCACCTCGTTGGCCACTTTAATGATGTTTCCATCAATTATGAAAGAAGTGTATTCAGCGCTTCGTTTATTGAGGTTGGAGGGGGTACCCAGGATGATAATCTCTGTTTTATCATCATTCGGGCATAGACCATGAGTAGCTATCCATGCCTGGATGATGAGATAAACTCTATTCACCAAGGCCAAAGTAGCACATGTGTCTTCTTTATTGAAAATTTGAAAATGGCATACTTGGACCCAACTAAGCCTGACAATTTTAGACCCATTTCTAAATTCTCCTTCTTCAGAAAAATATTAGAAGGAGAGGCAACATTTACATTATCTAGCTACCTAGAAATTGCTACTTTCTAGGTTGTGCACTAATCTGTATTCCGTCCAATACACAGTCCAGAGACAACAGTACTCTTCACGTGAGAGAAATTACTACAACTCTAAGACCAGGGTAGGCCATAAGCATTGATCTCTTCAGATCTGTCCACAGTGGTTGACACTCTCGGCCTCAGTATCTTATTACAGAATCTGAAAACAGTGTCAAACATTGCCAGCTCTGCCTTGGCCTGGTTGTAATATTTTTTGAAACGCAGAACGAAGAGGGTGAAGTTGGGGAGATTTCTCCTGATCTAGTAGTTCATTGTCATGCAGGGTATCACGGGGTTCAGCCTTGTCCCTCCGGCCTCCTTCTCTTTAACACATATATGTACCCTTTGGTGCAGGTTATAGAGAGGTGGGGCCTGCAATGTCAATTGAACGCAGATGAGAGCCAGATCTTTACAGACCTCCAGAGGGTAAATGGGGATAAACTGGTTTGAGATCATTTGGGTGCAGAAAGTACCCCAAAATCCCTGGCCAGTGCCAGCAGAGTTAGAATTCCAAAAGTATTGGAACGGATGAAAGACAGCTGTCTGTGTCTTAACAGCGGTAAGACATAAGTTTGCATCTTACAATGTTCACTTCAATACTTTTGGAACTCTAGCCCCGCTGGCAGTGGCCAGGGATTTTGGGATACTTTCTGATAACCAACTGTCCTTTGTGCTACAAATTGATTTGGTTGTTAAAAGCGCACACATCAAACCACAAAATAGCAGCTGGTGTAATGAACTAATAGATAAGGGAACATTTGAGACTATAATTCAGGCCGTAGAGTTATCTAGATTAAATTACTGCATCGCTACTTATCCTGGCATTTGCTAAAGCTTCAAGCAGTACAAGACCCTGCTTTGCCAACAGATATTTGGACAACGGAAATCGGATTATATCTCCCACTAGCGCATGGAACTAGGATGGTTACAAATTGAAGACCTAATCCAGGTCCGTACACATCTCTGGAAATGTGTGAATCGGATGGCACCTGAGTACATGTCATATATGTCACAGCAATATGCTCCGCCACCTTAGCTCCAGTAGGAACATTTCACAAAATGTCTTATGGAAACAGACATCTGCATGGAGCATACTGCAAATCTACATTAGAAAGAGCACCACAGTTTAAATTATTAAGATTCAGTTGAAACAGTATTTTATTGTTTTCATGTACCCTATTTAATTGGTAAAAACTGATCAGATGGATCAGCTATTTTATTTATTTTGCATTGTATTTGACATCGTTATTTATTTATTTATTGCATTATGTATAGCACCTTGGAACCTTTTTTCCTGGAAATGAGTTTGTGCTTAATAAATGGATTTTACTACTGCCACTACTCCTCTTCCAACCCCCAAGACACCGACTATAGGGATTGTATTTAAGGGATGAGAGTGTTGTTTTTGGAAACAGGTAATGAATCACAATTTTATTAGGGGTAGAGAAACAGAAAACACTTCACAGAAATTACACTGGGTCCATTGAGCATATTGGGTACTACCCCTTTTATTCTTTCCCAACTATCCAAAAACTAGCTGTTCCCGGCGTAACATACGCTGTTCTAGCATATCCTAAAGGTTAACATTGGTTGATAATTCAAAGGATCACTTCTGTACCCCTTCTTAAATATCGAAATTACCACTGATCACTTCCAGGAAGAGGGTGAAGGTCCCTGTGACTTATTACTGGTGAATGGAAAGACTAAACGTATCAGATGGAATGAGAGGTATTAGCAGTATAAGAACAGTATCTAAGTTCCATCGATCACACCAGCTTCTATGATGTGTTTTGTAGACACGCAATTGTCAACCTTGTTCCATTGCAGAGCCTCATGATGGCATAAGATTGCATAGTAGCATAACTACAGCACCTACTTTCAGTTTTAGCATGTGAGGAGGCATTCATCGTGCAGCGTTTTGGTCTTTAGAGACAGAAAATGTTGAGCTGGTAATTAACTGTTCATTGACACTGGAACCGAGGCGCCCTGTGTGAAGAGAAGTGGGAGTGGAAAGAAGAAACTTCTGAATGTTTGCGATAGTGAAATGTAAAGGTGACCATGTAAACCATGCTCTTTCTGTTTGGTGAAATGGTAGCTGCTGCTGAAGTGCATAAATTTTGCCATTTGGACAGCAAAGGGCAACCTAACACTGATAAATTGGATCACTACGGAAAAATACCTAAGCCTTTTATATATATGAATGCTGATAGCTTTCTCTGTAAAGAGCTGCTATCATATATATTGATCTGACAGTGTTTAATGCGCATGTAACATGTATCCGTGAATAGTAATACAACATTGTAGATGCAAGATGTGGATAAAAGAGAATATACAGACCATCTCAACTTCTTTCCAACCACTTCCCCAATCAGTACATGTCAACACTAGCTAGATAAATGATAGGGCGTGTCTCAGGAGAATCTCTTCATGCATGTTTTCAGCACATTTCAAAGGCTTTTTCCATCTCCAGCAAACTCAGCATAGAGAGTTATTATCTGGCAATAATATGCACAATGTTGGAACATCGCTGCGTTTATGCAAATATAAGGGAATGACTGCTATTTAAGCTTCAGCAAGGAAGCTGGCATTGCAGAAACATTGACAGCATGGTAATTCCATTGTCCGCAGAGTTCATAGGTCAGGTAGAGGTGGTGAAAGAGTCAGAAAAGTAGTGATTGCCAAAAGAAAAGGCATGTGTAGTACCGACTTCCTCCCACAAAGGCAAGTTTGATAAAGGAGCAAGTGGAGGAGAAGGTATTTTCCTCAACACAAAGTAGGTATGAAGCAAAGAAGGCAGGTTGGCACTTCTTTTCGTTGATGGGTGAAGTAGAGATGTGTGAGATGCAGGAATGGAGACAGTGAAGTGGATAAGTGAGTGGTTACAGGGCGAGAGTTCAATGGAGACGCACGAGGGGTTGAGTGTGGAGAATAGAAAAATTAGGTCAAGGGAGCACCAAATGTCGGAGTTTAAAATCTGCAGATACTGACCAGGAAGTTGTCATACATGCCAGTTAAGATTCATGTTAGGTTTCAATATTTGAATGAATACAGAGAGCCTATACTTATTTGACCCTTTGGCAAAATTAGTTTGATTACGCAATTGGTTTTAGAGGAGCCCAACACAGTTCACCCAAAACGTGAGTATGATAGGGGTCATGGGAACACACAATCGTTTTATTTTATTGTCAATATTATATACCTGCCAGTACACAAAAACTTCATGTTAGTGTAACAACACAAACATGGATGTTCTACTGCCATTCGTTTCTACATTATTTATGTTTACTGCATGAGCCTTGCTCAAGGGAAATTAACTCATCTGGAAAGTTTTGTTTCTTCGACGTTCAACCTAAGTTTGCAACAGTGATTCCAGAGCTATGATATGTCAACTTTCCATACATTGTACCTCATTACAAGTGTGGCAGTATTTTGGTAGTAAATCTGCCGAAATACTGCCAATTGGAATTATTGTTACCGCCACTTGGTCCTGCAGATTTACAGCAGAATTCCAAGTGATGATAGGCAGTGTAAGTCCCAATTATTTGAAGTCTATATGACACCATGTGGATTTCGATAGAACTAACGCTGGCGTAACTCTGCCGGTGATCATTCTGCAGATTTTGCTGGTTTTTGGCGGTAACGTGGAGGGTGTACCTCCAGTATTGTGCATAACCACCACATTTGTGATGTCATCCTTGCTGTCCTGGTTGTTAGTCTTAGCAGTGCACAGTGGTGGCGCGAGTTATGGTTGCTTAGCTTACCATAACTGGAAAATTTCTGAGGTTTTTCGGATTTACTTGTTACCATAACATCACTTTAACAAAGGTTTTTCACTAAATATATATATTACAGGGCCTACAGTAGCGGCCCTGCAGTTATGGTTAAGTTGCTCAACTCACAGGAACAGGACTATTTGGGCAGTTTATAACTTTGCCCTCCCTGTACTACTCCTCACCAAACTTTGCAAAAAAAGTGTCAGTTCCTTCTACAGAACTGTCTGAGACGTTTGCATGTAATAAACCTGTTATCCTCGCATTTGGTGCCCGGAGATTTTTTATGGAATGGAAGTGTTTTTGGTCTATCAGGTTTTGGGAAACCGCCCTACACAAGTGTCAAAATGGTTTACTGCCAAGCTGAATTGCACCCAACAGAAAGCAAGAAGAAAATCTGCAGGAATAAAACTGACCTACCATCAGCAAATGCAACTACAGAGCAGAAGCTATCAAAGAAAATAAACTGAATATGTTCATTGCATTGAATCATCACTGCATAGCCATAAGGATGGCTTCAAATTCATAAACAATTTCAAAGGCCCTATCAGACTTTAACATGACTCCAACAGCCATGCAAGAATTCTGTGATGTTATTGCAACACACTTCAGCAATAAAATGCAAGACCACCTGGACAGAACAAACAGCGTCCCACCCATCTTGGGAAACAATACCTATGGTTTCTCCAGTGCCATTGTTATCTAGTTTAGGCCCTTTCACCACCTACAAATTACTTTTCACGGTGCACTCCAGCAGTCCAATGCACATTTAACATTAGCAAAATAATAGCCAAGCAACCAGTTCTAGAACCCATCTTCCTATAGATTCACAACATGTCAGGGGTTTTGACCCATGTTCGAGTTATTATGCTGCAACATTTGGGGCTGTGGGCTCAGAAAATCCAAGATGGGCGAAAAAGCCCACATTGCGCCAGAATCCAGGAAAACCGCGCAGTTTTTGCGCACATCAAAATGGTCGCCTGACCTGCCACCCACCAGTGCGAGCGTGATGGAACAGAAGCGCCATGAGTGTAACGTGGTGCCAAGGAAAACAGCAGTGTCCAAAGCGCTTTGAAATCACATTTGTTTCTCTGAAATGCAAGCTAAAAATGCCTATTTTAAACATTGCAAGATATTCAAAAATCTCACTGAACACCAGCAGACATTTGGCAGAATGTAGTCTTGTGTGCATACAAAATCTGGAAAGATGAAGAGCCTAAAGCAATGTTTATAACAAAACTGGCTGAGCCGTGGATGTCAGCAGCTGAAGTGAAATTGGCCTTAAAGCCACTAAAATCGACATGTTTAAAATAAATGAGTGACCTACTTTGAGTGTCACATAGGTTGCAACTGTTTAAATGTCATAGTTTTGAACTTAGAATCAGTGTTCTAGCTGCATGTGTAAAAATTGTAAGTTTGATTTGAATGAAGAAAAACTGGGAACAAAAGTGACATTTGGCAGAAGCCTGGCTTGAAGAGATTGAATTCTGCCCGGCAACTACCCCCGACAGGAGTTGAAACTTGCCCAGCCACTGCATTCGCAGGCCTGGCTGCCTTCTGCTGTTCCCACCAAAAGGAGAAAAACACCTCTCTGATTGAATCAGGGGAGGAGCACCTGGGAGCAGGGAAACAGAACAATGAGCTTTCCTTGGCTCAGGCAAATGTTAAATTAGGGGGGGTCGTAAATGGCTTCCTCTTGGGAGAAAATGGGAGGAGCAGTGCCTCTGTGAGCAACCTGAGTTGGAGGAAGTGGACAAACCAGAAATTCCACCATGCGCTTTGGGAAACCACACCCCTTTGGGCCAGAGCATAATTTTAAAAAGATGGATAATTCATAGTACGGACTTGTCAAAATTATATAATTAATATCATTATTCTTGTGATTTTTCTGTGCACATTTTAAGAGGTGTTAGGATTCTGTGGTATGTTCTTGGGGGTAGTAGCGGAACATAAGGTATTACTCTGAATGTCTGTATGTTAAAAATCTGACACTTTATCATCTGATGCCCATATTCCTTGTGCATGTTTGTGTAAATTCTGGAAAAGTTTAAAGGTTGTGTTCTTGATGAAAAGGGCAGAATTCTGTCATAAGTGGACATGGCATCTTACAAAGACAGGGATCGGATGGTTTGGTGCTACAGAAAATATGTTAACTGGACATATAATATTAGAAAAATGGTACATAGATAAATATGTATTTGGATCAAAAATAGATTTGTGTGCAAATTGACAAGGGGAGTGTTCTTTCTGTATGCCATAAAATTGATGCCTGATTACGCTCCATTCCTTCCCCCAATCAAGGGAGAGAGGAGAGCTTGGCCAATGATAAGTTGTGAGGGGCAGGCTTAGTCATGCCCACGCACACACCCATTTTCAAAACACATAAAAAGAGACTGCTTTGGACAGGCAACACACTCACTTTCCATTTTCTTGCGAAGCATTTTGCCGGACGACTTCAAGATCCAGAACTCAACTCCAGATAGATCCAGAACCAAGCCAGAACTTAAAGCAGAGAGGCCTAACCCAAACAGCTGAACTCTTCTCAGCGGGCCTCAGCATCCAGCAAACCTAACCAAACCATTCAACAGCCGGGCAAGCTGTTTGATTCTGGCCTAGAACCCTGTGCCAGTACCCAGAAAGCAGTGCTGTATCCAGAATCCACTTGATCCAGACCAGCAGAACCAGAGACCCAGACCAGACCGCAGTGCCGCTAGCAGACCCAGACCAGATCGCTGTGAGCAGAACCGGTACTAAAGACCGTCCGTGGCGAGAGAAACGCAGCCAACCTGACCAGATCTTGACGGCCTATTTCAAATTTATAGTGTGAGTACTCAGCTAGAACTGTGCCAGAACCAATCTCTTAGTTTAAAATAAGCTGATTCAACACATTTGAACCTGTCCAGAACTGCATCATAGGAATTGTGTGTTCATTCTGTCATTTCAAAGCTGTAAAAGTGTCATTTTGTCATTTTGAAGTTATTTTCATTTCATTTCAAGAAACTATCCCCACAAAATCGTCCGTATCTCTGGAACTGCGTGTGCTAGGAATGAGATTGAACTTTCATTTTAAAGCTAAGATTCCAAGCATTCCAACAAGCTTAAAACCGACTCTCTATTCATTATAGTTTTTCCGTAATCACGCTTGACGCACTCGGAAAAAGTGCCGCGATTTGCGATTTGGTCCAATTAGCTCCTGTCAAAGATAGGCGTCTTTTGCTTGAACTGCTAAAATTCGTTTTCAACCTACTAATCCCTCATTGAGTATTGCCAGTGTGACTTGAACTAATCTTAAATAGCTATCACCTACCCTGAGCCTCCTACAGGGAATTAAAATAATTTTTAGCATATTTTTCCCTTCTTTGCATACCACATTTAAAAGTACTTTTGCCTGTGTTTAAATCATCCCTGTTTCTCTAAGCTTGCTGGGGGGAACGGGAACTGAACTACATTTGATTGTATTCCTGAGAACTGTGTGCTCTCCTTTACATTTTATTATATTGCATAGGGGGGGAAGTGAATTGCCAAAAGGGGAAAGGTGATTACATTGTCTTTTGTTGAAATCATATCAAGGTTATTCCTGTGTTGCATTCTGTTCCATGATTGAATTTCCTTGAAACCATAAAGTATCCTCAGCTATCTTATTCTTCTATACCAACTCCTAAGTAATTAAATAAGCGTACAATTGTAATATTATCAATTGTTGATCACTGTCCTATTCTTAAGTGTGATATCAAATATTAATTTATTATAAAAGTGTGATATATATATATATATATATATATATATATATATATATATATTGTTTAATTTTTCCAATAAATCTTTTAAATTGCAAAACAAACCTACTTCTTGGCTCAGTTAGGTCAGGGGTATTCAAAGAGAGGGGCGTTATATAAGGCTTTATCATCCAGAGTATAACTTGTCATAAAAATATATAAATAAGGGCTTCCCTTGGGCGTCCCAGGCGAGACACTGACTTAGTGGGATTGCTGAATTGAAGTCACTTAACAAACACCACCAACAAGCAGGGTACTGTCCTGCATGCTTTCAAATCAGCATGTGTTAAATCTCTCCCCAGAAATAAAAACACATTCCACCCATATGACCCATCTTCATCTGAAAGATTCTTCAGAAATTCATCAAGCAATAGCTTTGGGAATGTGGTGAGACCAAAAAACTCTTCCAGAAATCACTACTTGGTTTTGGGCCAATCAGAGGAGTTGAATTTTTAGGCACCCATTCAACAAAATAGTGTTTCCAGGTGCCACAAGACAAGTGCGGAGGGAGCAATTGGAATAAATAATAATGGCAAAAAAGACAGTAAATATACAATCGTTTTCCTACTAGGCCTTGTGACATTCGGACGGGCAAGTTCAGTGAAGAGAAGTGCAGAAGATGGCAGGGGAAGAAGCCACTGGCTAAGTGCTAGGGCGGAGGAATCCCAAGGGTGGGATGCACAGCCGCCTGGTAGGGGGCAGTGCTGGGTGGGGGGTGCCAGTGTCGACTGGGCAGCGGCCTGGTAAACTGTGAGATTCATGAAGGACCTTGCTGCCAATCTCAGCGGCAGTGGAGTGATTAGCAGGGAAGGGAGAGAGGGAAAGAGGTAGACAAAAGCAGAGTTTTGAGAAGATTCTGGGACTTAAGGAGGTCCGGCTCACGTTTGAGAGGGGCAGGGTGGCTGTTCCAAAGATAGGCACCAGCCGAAGAGAGAGACCTGCCCCCACTTTCTGCTTGGAAAAGCATTTGACAAGCAGAGAGTTGGAGTTAGAGGAGCGGAGGGCTCGAACAGGGAAGTATTTAGTGAGAGAGAGTTTGAGATAAGGTGGTCCCAGGCCCCAGAAAGCCTTTTGGATGATGCAGAGGGTCTTGAATTTGATCCACACAGCCACCGGGAGCCAGTGGAGAGACTTTAGGGCTGGAGAGATATGGATTTAGGAACTCTACCCCCCCTTTTACAACATGAACACTTTCTCATGGACAGCCTGCTATGATAGAAAACAGACTAAAGCCCAAGTTGTCTACAGGACGTGACCCAATACAATTGTCAGGCCAGGTCAAGGAAATTACTGTCCATCACACACCTTAATTCCCTTAAGCGTCCCCACACGGATAAAAGGCGGAGCACGAGAGCACACTCTGAGCGAGGTAAAGCACACGAGGAAACAGCACTTTTTAGACAGCAGCTGAATGAGAGAGGAAAGACCGCAAAACAGAAGAGGACCACAAGGAGTGAAGTTGCCTTGACCTTTTCGACAATGAACTGTTACTTTCCAGAAACCTCGAGAATAGAAAGTGTAAGACTAGGAAACCAGACTGAAGAATCCTGCATTGTGTGTCCGAGATACCCGGACCTTCCCGCGTCAATAATCAAGGCAGGGAGAATCACCAGCTGCTGTGGTACCATCCTTGACTCCAAGATCAAAGCAGCATTTTCCGTTTAGCAACTCTGAAACTATGTTTCAGAGATGCAAGATCGGAGTCATACCAGCCGTAGCACTTGGAAGCAGGTTTCAGTCAGATCCTAATGACCGGACCAAGGATGTTGATGGTGTTAAAGATGGAGAGGTGTAGGTTATTGACGACAGAGTCAGATGGAGAGTCAGAAGTAGAGGTTGGAGGGGGGATGAAAGTGGAAGCAAAAGCAGCAACTGAAACTCGCTTCATCAGTCGAATGATGGCGAAGGAAGATGACAGTTCGGGGGTGGCTCAGACCGAGGGCTGAGGGGGCCCCAAGTGGGAGGAGAGGAGAGAGTGGTCAGACCAGGAGAGGGGAGTGGTGACAGGGTTAGAGATAGGGATGTCCCCATAGATGAAGACAGACAGAGTGTGTCCGGCTGAGTGGGTTGGACCAGAAGGAAGAATAGTGAGAGAGAGGAAATCACAGATATCACGAACAGTGAGGTGGCTGTTTCAGAGAAGTAGACATGGATATTGAAGTCACTGAGGAGGAGGAGTTTGGAAGAAGAGGTCAAGAGGGAGGAGGTGAGGTCGGCCCATTCAGAGAGGAAGAGAGGGATAGAGCTGGGGGGCCTGTAGATGGTAGTGAGGGTGATTGAGAGAGTAGAAGAGATACCAAGCCTACAGACGAGGCATTCAAAAAAGGGGGTAGGATTGAGTACGTATGATGGCAGCGGGTACCCACTCGGGGAAAATCAGGCCCACTCTAGCTTTGGTAGGGACTGGGATTTTAGAGGATTGTGTATCCCTAATGAAGGAGAGTGTCAAGAGCAGTGACAGAGCTGGTATTGAACCACATCTCAGTAAGGGCAAGGATATTGACGTCAAAGTCTTCAAGAAGGAGACAGATGTCAGAGGAGTGTTTAACAGCAGAATGAGCATTCAGAGTAGCTAAGTGAATCTGATTACTACTGAAAGTTTTCCGAGGAGGAACCCCTTCTACAAGGGCATGGTATACTTGTTGTGGTTGTGGAGAGGTTAGAGGAGAGTAGGAAGGAGAAGTAGCAGGAGAAATGAGGAAGTTAATGAGAGAGGACAGGCGCTGATCAAGGAGGAGAAGAGCAGATTGAGAACCTGGGCCGTGACAGTGCCATTGTGATAGTCATTAATGATGCACCTAGAGAATGAGAAGTATGCTAAGACTACTTCCGTTCTAGTGCCACCATTAATGGGTGAAGAGGAGAAAGGGGAGAGAGTGGAGACCAGGTGTGTTGGGTGTCCTGACCCACGTTTGAGCTATCATGCTGCAGCATTTGGTGCTGTGGGCTTAGAAAATCAAAGATGGCCAAAAAGCCCACAAGTGCGCCAGAATCCAGGAGAACCACGCAGTTTGTGCGCGCACCAAAACGGTTACCTAACTTGCCACCCACCAGTGTAAAGAAAGATCTTTGTTAACAAAATCCACTGTTACTGATGTCAAAAAGTTGCTGAAATCGTGACTCATTGGACCACTTTAAAGATTCAACCCTTTTGTGGGGTTCCACATAACCATCTTACTGTAAGGAGCCCCATCAAAACAATTTTAAGCAAGGATTTACTACCATGTAAGAACCATTCCTGTTTGGAATGCATTTAATCCAAGAAAAATCCCCAAAATGGTTGCATTACCAGTACTCACCACTATCAGAAAGCCGGCGTTTTAAAACCACCAGATTTTTTTTTTGTGTAAAACTGAATAAATGAACCCAAAGCATGCCAAAGAAAGACTTACTGAGGGGTGGATACAATGTAAAGTTATATTCTGAAGTGACTTGAAGGTTTATAACAAGACTGGCTGAGCTGTGGATTTCAGCAGTTTAAGTAAATTTGGACTGAAAGACACTAAAAATCTAAATGTTTAAAATAAATGAGTGACCTACTTTTGAGTGTCACATAGGTTGCAATTGTTTAAATGTCATAGTTTTAAACTTAGAATCAGCATTCTAGCTGCATATGTAAAATGGTTAGTTTTATTTGAATGCAGAAAACTGGGTAACTAAAAGTGACATTAGCTGGGGCCTGGCTTAAGGAACTGAATTCTGCCCACCAGCTACCCCCGACAGGAGTTGAGACTTGCACAACAGCTGTGTTCCCAGGCCGAGCTGCCTTTTGCTGTTCCCACCCAAAAGGGATATGACACTTCTCTGATTGAATTACCAAGGGACTGCTAGAGACTAAACATAGGACCCAGGCAGAGGGTTTATTGAAGTGGCCATAAATGGCTTCCTCTTGAACAATGGGCCTTCCAGGGCCCAGGCAGATGGTTTATTGCAGGGGTAATAAAAATGGCTTCCTCTTGGCAGAAACTGGGAGGGGGAGAAACTGGAGAAAGAGGCTGAGCTTGAAGAAAGTGGAAAGACTGGTTTCTGAACCATGTGACCTGAAAAGACACACCCCTGTAGCCAGAATATGGTTTTAGAAAAAGATGAATAACTCATAGTACGGACTTGTCATAATTATTTAAATGATACCATAATTCTTGTGATTTTTCTGCCCACATTTTAAGAGGTTTTTAGAACCGGTGGCATGATCTGGGGGCAAGCTAGCAGTTAAGAGGGTATTACTTAAAATGTATGCATGTTAAAAATCTGACACTTCATCAAGTAATGTCCATACTCCTTGCGCACATGTGTATAAATTTGGGGTAATGTCCGATATTACGAAACCAGTTAAAAAGTGCAAATGTTGCCATTTCTGAATGCAAGCTCCCAGGAAGAGCAGATTTGGACAGGGTATACCTCCTGTGATATGTGATGGGTGCATGTAATTTTAAACAAATGTGTACCTGTGCAAATATGTCTTTTGGGTCAAAATATAGATTGTGTGTAATTTGACAGGGGTGGGTTCTCTGTACCATAAACAGACCTCATCATGATGACACTTCATTCCATTCCCCCAATCAAGGGGAAGAGGAGGAAGTGGCCAATGACAAGTGGAGAGGGGTAGGGCCTAGGAAGCTAGCCTTTCCACCCACTTAAAAAACACATAAAATCAGACAGTCAGGACAGATAGGGACATTCAATTCCATCTGCTGTGGGACGCTCTGCCGGGAAAATCCATACTTTACCTCCATCAACCTCCAGAGAGCCAACATAGAGACTTCAATCTATCCATCTTCAGTGACCAAGACTTTACTTCAGAATTTGTAGCAGAGAGGTCAACTACAAGCTAAATCCCTCTTTAGCAGGCCTCAGATCATTGCCATTATCACAGCCAGGCGAGCTGTTTGAATTCTTTGCAAGACCTCTTGCCATTTGCCAGAGAGCAGTGTTGTATCCAGAGAGAGACCAGCTGAACCGGAGACCGCTGTCGCTGTATCCGGACCCACAGACCTGATCAGAACCAGAGACCCAGACCAGACCAGCAGAGCAGAGCTGACCCCGACGCTGTGCGCAGAGACCATCTGTGGCGAGTGAAGAAAACCTGACCAGATCCGTGGGGAGGCCCATTCTATTTCTAAATATATTGTGAGTACCTAGCAGAACTGTGCAGAACCAATCTCTTAGTTAAAATAATCTAATCCAAGCTATTTTAATCTAAGTAGAACTGCCTCCTAACTGTCACCTGTCATTTCTAGCTGCTAGCTGTCACTGTCTTTTTGAACTTTAAAATTTCAAATCTGAAAAACGCCCTTTACCATATCGCTCATATCTCCGTGACCGTTTGTCTTAGAGACTTGCAGTAACTTTCCTCTGAAAGCTGGGAATCTTGGCTTTTCAACGAACGTAGAACCGCATTCCTATTCCATACACTTTTGCCGCAATCGTGAATAACGCACTCCCGAATTTACCGCGATTTGCAAATTTCTCCACGTGGGAAAACAGCAGCTTCCTTGCTTTCCTTGCTAAAAATTCGTTTGCCTCTTAAGAACCATCCCTGAATCATTGCTAGAGTGAGCCTGGACTAATATTAACTTGATACCACTCACCCTGAACCTCTAGAGGAAATTAAAAGCATTTTAGCATATTTTTCACTTCATTGCCAGCACATATAAAAGCATTTTGGGCCTGTGTTTCAAACTTCTGTAGTCTAAGCTTGCTGGGGTGAACTGAATTACATTTGATTGCATTTCTGAGAACTGTGTGCTTTCCTTCCATTTCCTTGCATTGCATACAGGGGGGAGGGGATTGCCAGAGAAAAGTGATTACATTGTTTTGTTGAAATCATATTGAGTATTTTCTGTATTGCATTTTCATTCAACTTTACATCCATCTGAACTTATATAAAGTATTCTCTACCACCTTATTCTTCTGTTCCTATTCACAGGTGTGCTAGTACCAGACTATCCATTATTGATTACTGCTCAGATTAAGTGTGATATCCAATTATTAATTATTATAAAGTGTGATATATATATCTATTGTTTAAATTATCAAATAAACCTTTTAAACTTGCAAAACAGAACTACTTCTTGGCTCAGTGGGGTCAGGGGGATTCCAAGAGAGGGGTGTTATATAGGGGTAGTCATCCAGAATGCATGAACTGGACATAAAGATATATCAATAAGGGTCCATTCAGTATCCCAGACTAGGCATTGACTTAGCGGTAGTGTTGAATTGAATCCTCTTACAAATTGGGGGCTCGTGCCGGACGTTTTGATTAGATCTATCACTTGTGCAGATTAATACAGCGTGCCAGCTGACCAGATACACATATCCGGGCAGATCACCACGCTGTGTTACGCTGTAAAGCACTCCTCAAAGGAACGCTCTAAGGAAAAGGTCTGTTTTGCAAAAATAAAATATAAACTTCTGTAAGTCAGGACAGAGACCAATCTCTAGAATGACGACCTTAGTAGACATGAAAATAGCCAGAGAGCACTTCTTACATAAGTTATTTGTGAGAGGTGAGTGGACTCACCAGGACCGCATGGTCTGATTGCAGGCCATCATGCAACAGGTCACGGAAACAGGGTCAGATATATGGAGAGATCAGGGTCCCTTACATGTGGCCCTGAGTGAACTATACATGGCTCCTAAAGCTAAGGATGAACAAGACAAGATGGTTAGGATAGCGGCATACCTGTACCTATATATGGGAGACATGCAGGATAAATGTACTGAAAGCCAAGATCTGGCGAATAAGCGACAGATGGCGTTAGAGAAGGTCCAATCTGACCTGGTCTCTTCTGAGCAGAGGCTGCAGGTGAGCCAGGAGTCAGAAAATGAGAGTAGACGGCACATCATTAAAATAAAGAGGGATATGGACATCCTGAAACAGGAAAAGGCTGACCAGGATACCAGATTTCTGGCCTTGCAGAAGGAGTACCAAGAAGGTTTGGACTCCCTACTGCAGAGCCATTAAAAGCTGGAGCAACAGTTAGACTTGAATAGGGTATGTGCTGAGCAGGTAGTCACCCTGCAAAGCCACCTAGATAGGGAGAAGGCAGAGAGCAATAAACTGATTCTGAAAGACCTGGATACCCAGGCAGAGTTTGATCAGGAGCGCCAGAAAGCTGGTGCCTTCCAAAGGCAAAGGGACGACCTGACGGTACAGATGCAGACTCTTAGTCAGGAAAGGGACACCTTAGGCCAGGAAGTATGCCACTTAAAAAGAAAAATGGAAGAAAATCACCTGGCCCACCAGGGACTGGGTGACCTCCAAAAAGAACACCAGAACTTGTTAGAGCACACCAGGAGGGTGGAGGATGCTCTAGCAAGAAAGGGGCAGGCCAATAGGGACACAGCTCAGGAGGTAACCCTCCTGCAGCAGAGACTGGCCCAGTACTCCAGGACCAATCAGGAGGCACAGAGAGAAAATGAGGCTCTCTGCCAGCACAATGATAGGCTCCAACAACAGGTAGCGATGCAGGAGAGACTGATAATGTCTAGTAAGGCCTTAACTGAGGAACCGAAGGCGCAGGCTCTTGCATTGCAACAGGGAGCAGGGGCGGATAGAGACCAGGTTCGCTGGGAAAGGGAAACTCCTGAGCATAACCTCTGGAGCCCTAGTACCAGAGGCCTTTATATCTCTCAGTCCCTGGACTCTGCCACCCCCATGTCCCCTGGCGCACATGAGCACCGGGCCACAGGGATGGCAGATTACTATCCAGCCAGAAGCATTGGGCTCATAGGCCAGTACCTCCCAGGAATGGATGGGCGGGCATCCGGGTATGGGCACCCAAGCACAGTGCAATTTAGTGGGGAACCCCAGGAGAGTAAGCCCATTAAGGGCATCCTGAAAACCTCTGCCCAGTTAGGTCAGTGGGGGGGGTACCCATCAAATCCTGGCAGCAAAGAGGAATCTGAAGACTCCTCTGAACGGTACAGGACACAGGAGACCAGGTCCCCACATTCTGCCAGCCATTCCCAGGCTCGCAGAATCCGGGAAAACCTGGAAGATCTGACAGGAACCTCTGGGAGCAGTGCCTCTGAGTCAGAGGACGAATGGACAAGAGTTACCCGAACCAAAAAGGCCAATAAGGCAAAAAGGGCCTTGATTAAGGACCCATTGAAACAGATTAAGGCAATCAGGAGTGTCATCACGCCTTATCATAAGAACGCCAAGTACTCTGTTTGGGAACACCTGGAGCTCTATGAGCAAATGATGGAGACTTTCCATTTGAAGGACAGCCAAAGCTGTATTCAATATGTAAAGTGGACCTTCTCCCCTGAATACTCCAGTTTCTTTGCGGGGCTGGAGGACCAAAATCATTTAAGATGGTCCACCTATAAGGCGGCCATCTTGAAACATTTTTCTACTCATAGAAATCCTCAAGAGGCTCGCAAGGCAGCCTACAATTTACAATGTGGGGAGGATCAGGCCCCACAAGAGTTTGTGCAGGAGTTAAAGCGTGCTTTTGCGCAGACCACAAGAAGGGTGCGCACGGATAGCAGAGAATTTATTGATACGTTTTTCCATGCCTTGCCCAAATACATAATGACCCAGCTCGTGAGGGATTTTCACGAGAAAAGATCTTTAGACTGGGTCATTGAACAGGCGACCCGGATCTATGAGGTGCAGAAGCCAATAGAAAATAAAAATAATGCGCCCAAAAACCCCAAAGCCAACAACACCCCTGCTGTGGCCAAGGTGGAAGAGGTAAAGGTCACCCACGTTTTATATTTGGAGATGGGGGGGCCTAAAAACCTACCTGCACCTAATAATGCTAGGCCCAGAAGATCCTCGGGCCAGTCACAGACGGGGAGCCAAGGAGGCAGCCCCACAAATGGGGTCCCTCGCTCTCCTGATTATGTAAGTCCCCGTTACAAGGCAAATCGACCCATCTTGGGTTATGTGTGGACTCCTCCAGCGCAAGGGGGGAGATCCAGCCAAGAACCTAACCCAGGGAACTTTCCTCCTAACTTCCCACCGGAGGGCAGAAATTCTCCGAATCCTGGGCAGAACTTTTTCCCCAGGTATCCACCCAATTTCCAAACCCAAAATCATCCATCCTTCTTTCCCCAATTCCCTGAGCCCAGACAACCTAATCCGGGAGAGGGGAGGCCAAGGGTGGAGGGGTACCAAAATCTTCCCAACCAGGGGTACTACCAGAGAAGGGATAGCTACCCTCCCCGGGATCAGCCAAGGGGAGAAAATAGAGCCCCGTATCAGCCTGAGCGGGTTTCCCAGTTAGAGCGCCAGGTCCAAAATATGGCACGGGATCTGGGTCAAATACTGAGGGCACAGCAGAACCCTCAGATGGGCATGCCGGCACAGAATGCCCCAAACTCTGGACCTGGTACTCCAGAACAATGACGGGGGCAGCACCCCGATAACTCACCGGTTCCCAGGGAGGAGTAACAAAGGGAAGGGGGGTGTAAAGCCTTGGAGGAAGCTTCCTTCCTCACTTGTAAACAGCCCCTGGAAACCCAGGAACCGGAAACAAAATCTCTTGCCCCTGAAAGTCTGCCTCCTAAGGAGCAGAGGGGGGGTAGGAGAAACAAAAGACCCAAACAGACTCAGTTTGAGAAGGAGGTACAGATCTTCCAATTTGAAGGAGAGGGATACTCAGAAGATCCTGGGAAAAGGATCTTCTCCTTCAGAGATGGGGGAACTCCTCCCAAGGAAAAATGGGCCCCAAGGGATTCCAATCCAGACTAGGGAGATGTGGAGACTGAGCTACCGCCGGCCACCATCTCATCCCAGAACCAACAGCAAGAAAATCCCCTGGTTCAAACCCATCCTGATGACTGCCTCCAAAAAGGGGGGGGGGCGGCCCAGAACCGGAGCCAGGGGAACCCACAATGGCTCTGATCTCCAGTTGCCAATTTTTTCTTTCAGATTCCCAAGGCTCTCCACAGACTTCTGCCCAAATCTCTTCGCTAGCGATGTCCAAAACCAGAAAGTTAGCCCACCAGTTGTCCAAAAATGTGCATTATCTGTGCCCCCTTGAGGAGAAGGAGGGAAGATACTATGCCCCGGTACAAGTACAGGGGCAGGGTACAATTTTGGCACTGGTGGACACTGGATCTCAAGCTACCCTTCTGTCCAGAAGGGCCTTTGACGAACTGAATGCAGGAAGGGGAGGGAATTATCAAATTCCTCTCACCTCACTTCCTGGACAACTCCAGAACTTTGACGGGAAGGAAATTCCCGTCGAGGGGACGGCAGATTTGGACATTAAAATTGGGCGACACAAGGTGAAACACCCGGTCATAGTAGTGACTCCAGAGGGCACCCCTTGTTTACTGGGGAATGACCTCCTGAGGAGGTTGTCACCCTTAATAGATTGCGTAAACAAGGTCCTCTGGACCCAGACTAGCCGACCAATAAAATTAAAACAGAGTGTCAACCATGTTAGTTTAAATGGCACCTGCCACATGGTTGAACAAAAATCTGACCAAGTAGAATTTCACTTCCAGAATAGCCAAATTCCAGACGTGACAGTAATAGCAGTAGGACAACAGACTGGTGATGGAGGGTCCTCTCTATTTCTGAAAATCAACCTCCCTTCCAGTTTAAAGTGGTACTCCACACTGGAAGGAAACACCCTGAAATTCTTTACTAATCCACAACCAGAAACTCCCATTCCTATAGTCCAGAAAGATGTGAAATCAGCTCAGAGCCTGGCTGATATTCAGCAAATTGGAGAGCAGTTGTTCATCCCTGTCCAATTAAATGATGGGAAGGACTCTGTTCTCGCTCGAGTGTGTGTGAACAACGGTAAGAGCTTCATCAGCGAAGCCATGTTCCGCCAACTCCCAAAAGATCCAGCCATTCCCACATTCAAACTGATAGACAAATGGGAAATGGACCTGGAAGCGCCTAATTGCAAACATCTCCTGCCAAGCAGGTGTATGCTCAAAATCTCCATTGGCAACAAGAGCATAGTCCATAATTGTTGGGTCGGGCGAGACGTCACTGCCGCCTTTTACTTAGGCAGTGACATTCTCAATCGCTTTGCCATTAGTTTGGACCTAATAAACTTCAAAGCTTGGTCCCGATTAGCGGATAATCCCATGGGCTTTGATGATCCAGAAAAAGCATTTAGGTCAGCTCTATTGCTACCTTATGCAGTTGAAATTCAGATCAAAGAGGAAGTCATCATCCCAGAAAGGACCCGACAATTCTCCCTGGAAGTGAAAGCTAAAAGAGGACAACATTTGAAAAACCCTGATGCTTACATACATCTAAACGCTTCTCTCCAACAGCAAGGGTTGGGGGTAAACCCAACTCCATTAGTCAACATAGAACATGACACCATTCTAATAGAGGTGGATAACAGCGACTTAAAGAGTATCACTCTAGCCGCAGGCACAATTATTGGAATGGCGGTTGATGACCGACATTCTTCCATAGATTTAGGTCATGAACTGTTAGGGCCAATCCCCAAGGACTGCTTTGACAGTGACAGTGATGACAATACAACACCAGACAGGATTTTTACCCGGCATGGGGGGAACTTCCTGGTGTACACTTCTTGCCCTTATGGTAAGGAAGATGTGACTTGTGACTTCAGGAGGGATGAGGTGATTTTCCAGGTCCATGAGGGCTGCTTTTCCCACCTGAAGCCTCCAGTCCAAATCAGCACTCTGACCAGGGACTTCTCCCCCCAGCTGGAGGAGGCCGCTGAGATAGCCAAACCAGAAGTCTTTCCAGGCTTCAGGCAGATGGTGGAAGAGAGAGTCAACCTAGCTGATGCCGATGTGACTCTGGAACAGAAGCAAAAGTTGAAACAAGTCTTCTTGGATTTCCAAGATCTCTTTGCGGTAGACTCATATGACTGTGGTCGCACCGACATCCACACAACAACAATCCCCACGGACCCTGGAATGACTCCAGTGTTTGTGAAGCAATATCGTTTGCCTCTCGCATCAATGGAGTCCCTTACTGAAATAATTAAGAACCTTGAGTCCCGGGAATAATCCGTCCAGTCCACAGCACCTTCAATAATCCGGTGCTGGGAATATTGAAGCCAAACGGCCAGTGGAGACTCTGCGCCGACCTCAGGGAGCTCAACAAACGGGTCCATACTTCCCCATGGCCTCTGCCCTACATTGACCAAGGGCTGGCCCAGATCCAGGGGTCACAGGTATTCACTGCAATAGACCTGACCAATGGATACTGGACTGTGCCTGTCAGTAGGGAGGACCAATACAAGCTGGCTTTTACCTTTGGGGGCCAGCAGTACACATGGACCCGGACTCCCTTCGGATAACTTAACTCCGGTAATGAGTTTAACATTTTCCTACATAAGGCCATGCCTGACCTGGGTGCGAGGGGTAACCTGGCTTATGTAGATGATGTCCTCATCAAAAGTTCATCTCTGGAGGAACACATAGCAGAGATCCGTTATGTTCTGACGCAGTTGAGGGCCGCCGGAGCAAAACTTTCCTTTCAGAAAGCACAGTGGTGTAGAACCCGTGTTAATTTCTTGGGGCATGAGATTACTCCTCAGGGTCTCTGTCCCCAGGAAAAGAAAGTGGAAGCACTTCAGAAACTGAAAGACCCCACAACTCTGCGGGAACTAAGGAGCCTCCTTGGACTGACTAATTACAGCAGAAAGTTCATTGAGGGCTACGCAGAAATCACCAGACCCCTGATTCATCTCCTGAAGGGGGAGGTCAAGTGGGAATGGGATCCAGAACAAGCCGAGGCGGTAAAACAACTCAAAAGAAGCCTCTCACAAGCGCCTTGCCTAGCTTACCCTGTCAGAAACAAGGAGTTCTTCCTGGAGACGGGGTTCTCTAATACGTGCTTGACGGCGGTATTATACCAAAAGCATGACAAGGTCAATAAAGTAATCTCCTATGCGAGCAAAACTTTATCCTCTGTGGAGGAAAAATTCAACGATTGTGAGAAGGCACTCCTGGCAACGGTGTGGGCATTGAAGAATTACCGCCCGTTTATCCAGGGGGAACACATCATAGTGGAGACTCCACACCAGCCTCTGCAATATCTCCAAAGTGACAGAATCCGGGCCGGAAATGTGAGTAATTCCCGAATTACTTCCTGGATTCTGTCAATGCAAGGCTTTCCTGTGGAGGTCAGATATGGCCAAAACAAGAAGAGTCCCCTCGCGCAAGGTCTGGCTGACTTGCATGATTGTGCCAGAGAAAACTGTCTCGAGGACGAAAGTCTAAAAATCAAGGACAACATGGAGGCATACCTTAATTCCCCCCACAAAGTCTTTGAAGAAGACAAGTGTGAGGGAATGCCCACTGTATATGTCGATGGATGCTCTTACCATGTTGACAACGACGGGGAGAAAGAACTGGTGGCCGGCGTAGGGAATGCATGGGTGAAGGAGTTCCCAGAACCCTCCGCTGGATACAAAATTGGTCCCCGAAGTAGTCAGGTGGCAGAATTGATGGCTGTGCATCAGGCCATCCTCACTGCTGTCCAGCATCAACTCCACGAACTGGTCATAATCACAGACTCGGATTATGTACGGAACGGGTTCGTGGAGCACCTGGTTAATTGGAAAACCAGAGGCATGTTATGTGCTAATAACAAACCCTTGAAACATGGGAAGTTGATCCAAAACATTGATGATCTGGTCACCTCGAATGAGATGACCATCTATTGGAAGAAGATCAAGGGTCATTCCAAAGTAGAGGGACCAGACAAAACTGGAAATGACTTAGCTGATCAGCTGGCCAAAACCGGGGCCATCCAAGGGGATCTAATGGAGATTGAGTCCCTGTTGGGAGAGATCCAGGTCACTGCTATCACTAGGTCCCAGACAAATGCTCACAACAAAGTTTCAATTGCACAATGGAGTAAGGAGACCCCTGATGCTGATTTGATTACCGCTCAGAAGGGGGATCCAATTATTGGTAAGTTTTACCAACACCTTGAGGACCCTGAGAACTTTCCCCTGACGGATACCGATTACATTGGGAAAGAGGACCTAAGAGTGTTGATGAAATGTCCAAAAATGTTCCGAATCCAAGACGGTTTGCTGGTAAGGAAATCCAAAGCTGGCCACGATCAGTGGGTGGTTCCTACCTCATTCCGAAGCATGATTTTAAGTCACGCCCATGATGTGGCCACCGCCGGTCTTAGGGGGTTTCACACAACATTGGAAATCTTAAGAGAGGTTGCATACTGGCCACACATGGGGCAGGACCTCGACCAATACTTGAAGGGGTGTCTTGTGTGTGCACAATTTCAGCCATCATCCCTCACGCACCGTGCGCCTCTCCAAAAGAGGGGGATGACACTGCCATGGTCAGATTTACAAATCAACTTTGTAGGCCCCGTGATTCGCTCTGCTAGGGGGAATAAGTACATGTTGACTGTGACATGCTTGTTTACCAAGTGGGTGGAATGTCTCCCAGCCCCAAATTGCAAGGCAGAAACCGCAGCTGCCTTGATGATTAACCACATCTTTTCCCATTTTGGTCTGCCTCAAAGGATTGAGTCAGACAGAGGTAGCCACTTCACCAGTGAAGTGATGACAAAGATGTGGGAGATACTGGGGGTCAAAAGGAAGTTGCATATTGCTTACCGGTCAGCTTCTTCTGGGGCAGTAGAGAGATATAACCGAACCATTGTGAGCATATTAAAAAAGTTTGTGGCAGATTCAGGGCCAAGTTGGGATATGCGATTACCTCTGGTCCTAATGGCCATCAGATCTACCCCTTCATCTGCAACCAAAATGTCACCATTTGAGTTGATGACTGGGCGCAAGATGGTGCTTCCTCAGCATTTGCTCTACAGGACCCAAGAGCAGACACTGATAAATGCCTCCACAACTCATGAGTATGTGGAGAATTTAAGGAAACACCTTCAACATGCTTTTGCTTATGCTCAGCGGAATCTAGAAAGATCAGCTGATAGCATGAAGACCCACTATGAACTGAAGACTTCCAGGAAGGAATATCAGGTGGGGGACCGGGTCTATCTATGCAATTTCCAAAGGAACCAGGCCAAACAGCGAAAATGTTTGCCTACATGGAAGGGACCCTTTGAGATTATAGACAAAATCTCCCCTGTGGCCTATAAGATCCGCATCCCCAAAGGCGGTTTGGCAGAGGGGGAAGACAAGTGGGTCCACATAAACCAGTTGAAGTGTTGCCATCCCAGGCACACTCTGCAACAACTGGAGGAATCCTCTGGAATCCTAGAGGGTACTCTCTCAGATTAATTCAGTTCTAACTTAAAATATCCTACATATCGCCTATCAAATTCTGAGTTTCTCAATGTGGGTGTTTTCGTTTTTGAATGGAAAAAGAAATGTGCATGTTCATATGTTTTGACTATAAATTTATATGCCACCCCACTATATCAATGGTGGGGGAAAAATGTCTATGAATAGGTATTGCTGCTCTTCCTTTGTCGTCCTAGGAGAAAGAAAACCTGGAGACGGGCCAAGGAGGACGATCCGGACACCGGGAGCAGAGACGCAAGGGGCCCAGGGTACCGCCCAATACTCCCATCAGGACCGGCGAGGAGAACCGATCGATCAGTACCGGATGGAGGAAAAGATGCTGAACTGTGCCATTTGCAGAATTGGAAGAAGATTATGCGGACAGACCAGTGCGTGGGTCAAAACCCTTGTGCACCCGACTCCCCATCGACTCAAATTCAAAGGGCAGTCACGTGGGGGATCTGTTGGGTGTCCTGACCCACGTTTGAGCTATCATGCTGCAACATTTGGTGCTGTGGGCTTAGAAAATCCAAGATGGCCAAAAAGCCCACAAGTGCGCCAGAATCCAGGAGAACCACACAGTTTGTGCGCGCACCAAAATGGTTACCTAACTTGCCACCCACCAGTGTAAAGAAAGATCTTTGTTAACAAAATCCACTGTTACTGATGTCAAAAAGTTGCTGAAATCGTGACTCATTGGACCACTTTAAAGATTCAACCCTTTTGTGGGGTTCCACATAACCATTTTACTGTAAGGAGCCCCATCAAAACAATGTTAAGCAAGGATTTACTACCATGTAAGAACCATTCCTGTTTGGAATGCATTTAATCCAAGAAAAATCCCCAAAATGGTTGCATTACCAATACTCACCACTATCAGAAAGCCGGCGTTTTAAAACCACCAGATTATTTTTTGTGTAAAACTGAATAAATGAACCCAAAGCATGCCAAAGAAAGACTTACTGAGGGGTGGATACAATGTAAAGTTATATTCTGAAGTGACTTGAAGGTTTATAACAAGACTGGCTGAGCTGTGGATTTCAGCAGTTTAAGTAAATTTGGACTGAAAGACACTAAAAATCTAAATGTTTCAAAGAAATGAGTGACCTACTTTTGAGTGTCACATAGGTTTCAATTGTTTAAATGTCATAGTTTTAAACTTAGAATCAGCATTCTAGCTGCATATGTAAAATGGTTAGTTTTATTTGAATGCAGAAAACTGGGTAACTAAAAGTGACATTAGCTGGGGCCTGGTTTAAGGAACTGAATTCTGCCCACCAGCTACCCCCGACAGGAGTTGAGACTTGCACAACAGCTGTGTTCCCAGGACGAGCTGCCTTTTGCTGTTCCCACCCAAAAGGGATATGACACTTCTCTGATTGAATTACCAAGGGACTGCTAGAGACTAAACATAGGACCCAGGCAGAGGGTTTATTGAAGTGGCCATAAATGGCTTCCTCTTGAACAATGGGCCTTCCAGGGCCCAGGCAGATGGTCTATTGCAGGGGTAATAAAAATGGCTTCCTCTTGGCAGAAACTGGGAGGGGGAGAAACTGGAGACAGAGGCTGAGCTTGAAGAAAGTGGAAAGACTGGTTTCTGTACCATGTGACCTGAAAAGACACACCCCTGTAGCCAGAATATGGTTTTAGAAAAAGATGAATAACTCATTGTACGGGCTTGTCATAATTATTTAAATGATACCATAATTCTTGTGATTTTTCTGCCCACATTTTAAGAGGTTTTTAGAACCGGTGGCATGATCTGGGGGCAAGCTAGCAGTTAAGAGGGTATTACTTAAAATGTATGCATGTTAAAAATCTGACACTTCATCAAGTAATGTCCATACTCCTTGCGCACATGTGTATAAATTTGGGGTAATGTCCGATATTACGAAACCAGTTAAAAAGTGCAAATGTTGCCATTTCTGAATGCAAGCTCCCAGGAAGAGCAGATCTGGACAGGGTATACCTCCTGTGCTATGTGATGGGTGCATGTAATTTTAAACAAATGTGTACCTGTGCAAATATGTCTTTTGGGTCAAAATATAGATTGTGTGTAATTTGACAGGGGTGGGTTCTCTGTACCATAAACAGACCTCATCATGATGACACTTCATTCCATTCCCCCAATCAAGGGGAAGAGGAGGAAGTGGCCAATGACAAGTGGAGAGGGGTAGGGCCTAGGAAGCTAGCCTTTCCACCCACTTTCAAAACACATAAAAGCAGACAGTCAGGACAGATAGGGACATTCAATTCCATCTGCTGCGGGACGCTCTGCCGGGAAAATCCATACTTTACCTCCATCTACCTCCAGAGAGCCAACATAGAGACTTCAATCTATCCATCTTCAGAGACCAAGACTTTACTTCAGAATTTGTAGCAGAGAGGTCAACTACAAGCTAAATCCCTCTTTAGCAGGCCTCAAATCATTGCCATTATCACAGCCAGGCGAGCTGTTTGAATTCTTTGCAAGAACTCTTGCCATTTGCCAGAGAGCAGTGTTGTATCCAGAGAGAGACCTGCTGAACCGGAGACCGCTGTATCCGGACCCACAGACCTGATCAGAACCAGAGACCCAGACCAGACCAGCAGAGTAGAGCTGACCCCGACGCTGTGCGCAGAGACCGTCTGTGGCGAGTCCAGAAAACCTGACCAGATCCGTGGCGAGGCCCATTCTATTTCTAAATATATTGTGAGTACCTAGCAGAACTGTGCAGAACCAATCTCTTAGTTAAAATTATCTAATCCAAGCTATTTTAATCTAAGTAGAACTGCCTCCTAACTGTCACCTGTCATTTCTAGCTGCTAGCTGTCACTTGTCTTTTTGAACTTTAAAATTTCAAATCTGAAAACCGACCTTTACCATATCGCTCATATCTCCGTGCCCGTTTGTCTTAGAGACTTGCAGTGACTTTCCTCTGAAAGCTGGGAATCTTGGCTTTTCAACGAACCTAGAACCGCATTCCTATTCCATAGACTTTTGCCGCAATCGCGAAAAACGCACTCCCGAATTTACCGCGATTTGCAAATTTCTCCACGTGGGAAAACAGCAGCTTCCTTGCTTTCCTTGCTAAAAATTTGTTTGCCTCTTAAGAACCATCCCTGAATCATTGCTAGAGTGAGCCTGGATTAATATTAACTTGATACCACTCACCCTGAACCTCTAGAGGGAATTAAAAGCATTTTAGCATATTTTTCACTTCATTGCCAGCACATATAAAAGCATTTTGGGCCTGTGTTTCAAACTTCTGTAGTCTAAGCTTGCTGGGGTGAACTGAATTACATTTGATTGCATTTCTGAGAACTGTGTGCTTTCCTTCCATTTCCTTGCATTGCATAAAGGGGGAGGGGATTGCCAGAGAAAAGTGATTACATTGTTTTGTTGAAATCATATTGAGTATTTTCTGTATTGCATTTTCATTCAACATTACATCCATCTGAACTTATATAAAGTATTCTCTACCACCTTATTCTTCTGTTCCTATTCACAAGTGTGCTAGTACCAGACTATCCATTATTGATTACTGCTCAGATTAAGTGTGATATCCAATTATTAATTAATATAAAGTGTGATATATATATCTATTGTTTAAATTATCAAATAAACCTTTTAAACTTGCAAAACAGAACTACTTCTTGGCTCAGTAGGGTCAGGGGGATTCCAAGAGAGGGGTGTTATATAGGGGTAGTCATCCAGAACGCATGAACTGGACATAAAGATATATCAATAAGGGTCCATTCAGTATCCCAGACTAGGCATTGACTTAGCGGTAGTGTTGAATTGAATCCTCTTACAAATTGGGGGCTCGTGCCGGACGTTTGGATTAGATCTATCACTTGTGCAGATTAATACAGCGTGCCAGCTGACCAGATACACATATCCGGTCAGATCACCACGCTGTGTTAAGCTGTAAAGCACTCCTTAAAGGAACGCTCTAAGGAAAAGGTCTGTTTTGCAAAAATAAAATATAAACTTCTGTAAGTCAGGACAGAGACCAATCTCTAGAATGACGACCTTAGTAGACATGAAAATAGCCAGAGAGCACTTCTTACATAAGTTATTTGTGAGAGGTGAGTGGACTCACCAGGACCGCATGGTCTGGTTGCAGGCCATCACGCAACAGGTCACGGAAACAGGGTCAGATATATGGAGAGATCAGGGTCCCTTACATGTGGCCCTGAGTGAACTATACATGGCTCCTAAAGCTAAGGATGAACAAGACAAGATGGTTAGGATAGCGGCATACCTGTACCTATATATGGGAGACATGCAGGATAAATGTACTGAAAGCCAAGATCTGGCGAATAAGCGACAGATGGCGTTAGAGAAGGTCCAATCTGACCTGGTCTCTTCTGAGCAGAGGCTGCAGGGGAGTCAGGAGTCAGAAAATGAGAGTAGACAGCACATCATTAAAATAAAGAGGGATATGGACATCCTGAAACAGGAAAAGGCTGACCAGGATACCAGATTTCTGGCCTTGCAGAAGGAGTACCAAGAAGGTTTGGACTCCCTACTGCAGAGCCAGAAAAAGCTGGAGCAACAGTTAGACTTGAATAGGGTATGTGCTGAGCAGGTAGTCACCCTGCAAAGCCACCTAGATAGGGAGAAGGCAGAGAGCAATAAACTGATTCTGAAAGACCTGGATACCCAGGCAGAGTTTGATCAGGAGCACCAGAAAGCTTGTGCCTTCCAAAGGCAAAGGGACGACCTGACGGTACAGATGCAGACTCTTAGTCAGGAAAGGGACACCTTAGGCCAGGAAGTCTGCCACCTAAAAAGAAAAATGGAAGAAAATCACCTGGCCCACCAGGGACTGGGTGACCTCCAAAAAGAACACCAGAACTTGTTAGAGCACACCAGGAGGGTGGAGGATGCTCTAGCAAGAAAGGGGCAGGCCAATAGGGACACAGCTCAGGAGGTAACCCTCCTGCAGCAGAGACTGGCCCAGTACTCCAGGACCAATCAGGAGGCACAGAGAGAAAATGAGGCTCTCTGCCAGCACAACGATAGGCTCCAACAACAGGTAGCGATGCAGGAGAGACTGATAATGTCTAGTAAGGCCTTAACTGAGGAACTGAAGGCGCAGGCTCTTGCATTGCAACAGGGAGCAGGGGCGGATAGAGACCAGGTTCGCTGGGAAATGGAAACTCCTGAGCATAACCTCTGGAGCCCTAGTACCAGAGGCCTTTATATCTCTCAGTCCCTGGACTCTGCCACCCCCATGTCCCCTGGCGCACATGAGCACCGGGCCACAGGGATGGCAGATTACTATCCAGCCAGAAGCATGGGGCTCATAGGCCAGTACCTCCCAGGAATGGATGGGCGGGCATCCGGGTATGGGCACCCAAGCACAGTGCAATTTAGTGGGGAACCCCAGGAGAGTAGGCCCATTAAGGGCATCCTGAAAACCTCTGCCCAGTTAGGTCAGTGGGGGTGGTACCCATCAAATCCTGGCAGCAAAGAGGAATCTGAAGACTCCTCTGAACGGTACAGGACACAGGAGACCAGGTCCCCACATTCTGCCAGCCATTCCCAGGCTCGCAGAATCCGGGAAAACCTGGAAGATCAGACAGGAACCTCTGGGAGCAGTGCCTCTGAGTCAGAGGACGAATGGACAAGAGTTACCCGAACCAAAAAGGCCAATAAGGCAAAAAGGGCCTTGATTAAGGACCCATTGAAACAGATTAAGGCAATCAGGAGTGTCATCACGCCTAATCATAAGAACGCCAAGTACTCTGTTTGGGAACACCGGGAGCTCTATGAGCAAATGATGGAGACTTTCCATCTGAAGGACAGCCAAAGCTGTATTCAATATGTAAAGTGGACCTTCTCCCCGGAATACTCCAGTTTCTTTGCGGGGCTGGAGGACCAAAATCATTTAAGATGGTCCACCTATAAGGCGGCCATCTTGAAACATTTTTCTACTCATAGAAATCCTCAAGAGGCTCGCAAGGCAGCCTACAATTTACAATGTGGGGAGGATCAGGCCCCACAAGAGTTTGTGCAGGAGTTAAAGCGTGCTTTTGCGCAGACCACAAGAAGGGTGCGCACGGATAGCAGAGAATTTATTGATACGTTTTTCCATGCCTTGCCCAAATACATAATGACCCAGCTCGTGAGGGATTTTCACGAGAAAAGATCTTTAGACTGGGTCATTGAACAGGCGACCCGGATCTATGAGGTGCAGAAGCCAATAGAAAATAAAAATAATGCGCCCAAAAACCCCAAAGCCAACAACACCCCTGCTGCTGCCAAGGTGGCAGAGGTAAAGGTCACCCCTGTTTTAGATTTGGAGATGGGGGGCCTAAAAACCTACCTGCGCCTAATAATGCTAGACCCAGAAGATCCTCGGGCCAGTCACAGACGGGGAGCCAAGGAGGCAGCCCCACAAATGGGGTCCCTCGCTCTCCTGATTATGTAACTCCCCGTTACAAGGCAAATCGACCCATCCTGGGTTATGTGTGGACTCCTCCAGCCCAAGCGGGGAGATCCAGCCAAGAACCTAACCCAGGGAACTTTCCTCCTAACTTCCCACCGGAGGGCAGAAATTCTCAGAATCCTGGGCAGAACTTTTTCCCCAGGTATCCACCCAATTTCCAACCCCAAAATCATCCATCCTTCTTTCCCCAATTCCCTGAGCCCAGACAACCTAATCCGGGAGAGGTGAGGCCAAGGGTGGAGGGGTACCAAAATCTTCCCAACCAGGGGTACTACCAGAGAAGGGATAGCTACCCTTCCCGGGATCAGCCCAGGGGAGAAAATAGAGCCCCGTATCAGCCTGAGCGGGTTTCCCAGTTAGAGCGCCAGGTCCAAAATATAGCACGGGATCTGGGTCAAATACTGAGGGCACAGCAGAACCCTCAGATGGGCATGCCGGCACAGAATGCCCCAAACTCTGGACCTGGTACTCCAGAACAATGACGGGGGCAGCACCCGATAACTCACCGGTTCCCAGGGAGGAGGCACAAAGGGAAGGGGGTGTAAAGCCTTGGAGGAAGCTTCCTTCCTCACTTGTAAACAGCCCCTGGAAACCCAGGAACCGGAAACAAAATCTCTTGCCCCTGAAGGTCTGCCTCCTAAGGAGCAGAGGGGGGGTAGGAGAAACAAAAGACCCAAACAGACTCAGTTTGAGGAGGAGGTACAGATCTTCCAATTTGAAGGAGAGGGATCCTCAGAAGATCCTGGGAAAAGGATCTTCTCCTTCAGAGATAGGGGAACTCCTCCCAAGGAAAAATGGGCCCCAAGGGATTCCAATCCAGACTAGGGAGATGTGGAGACTGAGCTACCGCCGGCCACCATCTCATCCCAGAACCAACAGCAAGAAAATCCCCTGGTTCAAACCCATCCTGATGACTGCCTCCAAAAAGGGGGGGGGCGGCCCAGAACCGGAGCCAGGGGAACCCACAATGGCTCTGATCTCCAGTTGCCAATTTTTTCTTTCAGATTCCCAAGGCTCTCCACAGACTTCTGCCCAAATCTCTTCGCTAGCGATGTCCAAAACCAGAAAGTTAGCCCACCAGTTGTCCAAAAATGTGCATTATCTGTGCCCCCTTGAGGAGAAGGAGGGAAGATACTATGCCCCGGTACAAGTACAGGGCAGGGTACAATTTTGGCACTGGTGGACACTGGATCTCAAGCTACCCTTCTGTCCAGAAGGGCCTTTGACGAACTGAATGCAGGAAGGGGAGGGAATTATCAAATTCCTCTCACCTCACTTCCTGGACAACTCCAGAACTTTGACGGGAAGGAAATTCCCGTCGAGGGGACGGCTGATTTGGACATTAAAATTGGGCGTCACAAGGTGAAACACCCGGTCATAGTAGTGACTCCAGAGGGCACCCCTTGTTTACTGGGGAATGACCTCCTGAGGAGGTTGTCACCCTTAATAGATTGCGTAAACAAGGTCCTCTGGACCCAGACTAGCCGACCAATAAAATTAAAACAGAGTGTCAACCATGTTAGTTTAAACGGCACCTGCCACATGGTTGAACAAAAATCTGACCAAGTAGAATTTCACTTCCAGAATAGCCAAATTCCAGACGTGACAGTAATAGCAGTAGGACAACAGACTGGTGATGGAGGGTCCTCTCTATTTCTGAAAATCAACCTCCCTTCCAGTTTAAAGTGGTACTCCACGCTGGAAGGAAACACCCTGAAATTCTTTACTAATCCACAACCAGAAACTCCCATTCCTATAGTCCAGAAAGATGTGAAATCAGCTCAGAGCCTGGCTGATATTCAGCAAATTGGAGAGCAGTTGTTCATCCCTGTCCAATTAAATGATGGGAAGGACTCTGTTCTCGCTCGAGTGTGTGTGAACAACGGTAAGAGCTTCATCAGCGAAGCCATGTTCCGCCAACTCCCAAAAGATCCAGCCATTCCCACATTCAAACTGATAGACAAATGGGAAATGGACCTGGAAGCGCCTAATTCCAAACATCTCCTGCCAAGCAGGTGTATGCTCAAAATCTCCATTGGCAACAAGAGCATAGTCCATAATTGTTGGGTCGGGCGAGACGTCACTGCCGCCTTTTACTTAGGCAGTGACATTCTCAATCGCTTTGCCATTAGTTTGGACCTAATAAACTTCAAAGCTTGGTCCTGATTAGCGGATAATCCCATGGGCTTTGATGATCCAGAAAAAGCATTTAGGTCAGCTCTATTGCTACCTTATGCAGTTGAAATTCAGATCAAAGAGGAAGTCATCATCCCAGAAAGGACCCGACAATTCTCCCTGGAAGTGAAAGCTAAAAGAGGACAACATTTGAAAAACCCTGATGCTTACATACATCTAAACGCTTCTCTCCAACAGCAAGGGTTGGGGGTAAACCCAACTCCATTAGTCAACATAGAACATGACACCATTCTAATAGAGGTGGATAACAGTGACTTAAAGAGTATTACTCTAGCCGCAGGCACCATTATTGGAATGGCGGTTGATGACCGACATTTTTCCATAGATTTAGGTAATGAACTGTTAGGGCCAATCCCCAAGGACTGCTTTGACAGTGACAGTGATGACAATACAACACCAGACAGGATTTTTACCCGGCATGCGGGGAACTTCCTGGTGTACACTTCTTGCCCTTATGGTAAGGAAGATGTGACTTGTGACTTCAGGAGGGATGGGGTGATTTTCCAGGTCCATGAGGGCTGCCTTTCCCACCTGAAGCCTCCAGTCCAAATCAGCACTCTGACCAGGGACTTCTCCCCCCAGCTGGAGGAGGCCGCTGAGATAGCCAAACCAGAAGTCTTTCCAGGCTTCAGGCAGATGGTGGAAGAGAGAGTCAACCTAGCTGATGCCGATGTGACTCTGGAACAGAAGCAAAAGTTGAAACAAGTCTTCTTGGATTTCCAAGATCTCTTTGCGGTAGACTCATATGACTGTGGTCGCACCGACATCCACACAACAACAATCCCCACGGACCCTGGAATGACTCCAGTGTTTGTGAAGCAATATCGTTTGCCTCTCGCATCAATGGAGTCCCTTACTGAAATAATTAAGAACCTTGAGTCCCGGGAATAATCCGTCCAGTCCACAGCACCTTCAATAATCCGGTGCTGGGAATATTGAAGCCAAACGGCCAGTGGAGACTCTGCGCCGACCTCAGGGAGCTCAACAAACGGGTCCATACTTCCCCATGGCCTCTGCCCTACATTGACCAAGGGCTGGCCCAGATCCAGGGGTCACAGGTATTCACTGCAATAGACCTGACCAATGGATACTGGACTGTGCCTGTCAGTAGGGAGGACCAATACAAGCTGGCTTTTACCTTTGGGGGCCAGCAGTACACATGGACCCGGATAACTTAACTCCGGTAATGAGTTTAACATTTTCCTACATAAGGCCATGCCCGACCTGGGTGCGAGGGGTAACCTGGTTTATGTAGATGATGTCCTCATCAAAAGTTCATCTCTGGAGGAACACATAGCGGAGATCCGTTATGTTCTGACGCAGTTGAGGGCCGCCGGAGCAAAACTTTCCTTTCAGAAAGCACAGTGGTGTAGAACCCGTGTTAATTTCTTGGGGCATGAGATTACTCCTCAGGGTCTCTGTCCCCAGGAAAAGAAAGTGGAAGCACTTCAGAAACTGAAAGACCCCACAACTCTGCGGGAACTAAGGAGCCTCCTTGGACTGACTAATTACAGCAGAAAGTTCATTGAGGGCTACGCAGAAATCACCAGACCCCTGATTCATCTCCTGAAGGGGGGGGGTCAAGTGGGAATGGGGTCCAGAACAAGCCGAGGCGGTAAAACAACTCAAAAGAAGCCTCTCACAAGCGCCTTGCCTAGCTTACCCTTTCAGAAACAAGGAGTTCTTCCTGGAGACGGGGTTCTCTAATACGTGCTTGACGGCGGTATTATACCAAAAGCATGACAAGGTCAATAAAGTAATCTCCTATGCGAGCAAAACTTTATCCTCTGTGGAGGAAAAATTCAACGATTGTGAGAAGGCACTCCTGGCAACGGTGTGGGCATTGAAGAATTACCGCCCGTTTATCCAGGGGGAACACATCATAGTGGAGACTCCACACCAGCCTCTGCAATATCTCCAAAGTGACAGAATCCGGGCCGGAAATGTGAGTAATTCCCGAATTACTTCCTGGATTCTGTCAATGCAAGGCTTTCCTGTGGAGGTCAGATATGGCCAAAACAAGAAGAGTCCCCTCGCGCAAGGTCTGGCTGACTTGCATGATTGTGCCAGAGAAAACTGTCTCGAGGACGAAAGTCTAAAAATCAAGGACAACATGGAGGCATACCTTAATTCCCCCCACAAAGTCTTTGAAGAAGACAAGTGTGAGGGAATGCCCACTGTATATGTGGATGGATGCTCTTACCATGTTGACGACGGGAAAAAAGAACTGGTGGCCGGCGTAGGGAATGCATGGGTGAAGGAGTTCCCAGAACCCTCCGCTGGATACAAAATTGGTCCCCGAAGTAGTCAGGTGGCAGAATTGATGGCTGTGCATCAGGCCATCCTCACTGCTGTCCAGCATCAACTCCACGAACTGGTCATAATCACAGACTCGGATTATGTACGGAACGGGTTCGTGGAGCACCTGGTTAATTGGAAAACCAGAGGCATGTTATGTGCTAATAACAAACCCTTGAAACATGGGAAGTTGATCCAAAACATTGATGATCTGGTCACCTCGAATGAGATGACCATCTATTGGAAGAAGATCAAGGGTCATTCCAAAGTAGAGGGACCAGACAAAACTGGAAATGACTTAGCTGATCAGCTGGCCAAAACTGGGGCCATCCAAGGGGATCTAATTGAGATTGAGTCCCTGTTGGGAGAGATCCAGGTCACTGCTATCACTAGGTCCCAGACAAATGCTCACAACAACCTTTCAATTGCACAATGGAGTAAGGAGACCCCTGATGCTGATTTGATTACCGCTCAGAAGGGGGATCCAATTATTGGTAAGTTTTACCAACACCTTGAGGACCCTGAGAACTTTCCCCTGACGGATAACGATTACATTGGGAAAGAGGACCTAAGAGTGTTGATGAAATGTCCAAAAATGTTCCAAATCCAAGACGGTTTGCTGGTAAGGAAATCCAAAGCTGGCCACGATCAGTGGGTGGTTCCTACCTCATTCCGAAGCATGATGTTAAGTCACGCCCATGATGTGGCCACCGCCGGTCATAGGGGGTTTCACACAACATTGGAAATCTTAAGAGAGGTTGCATACTGGCCACACATGGGGCAGGACCTCGACCAATACTTGAAGGGGTGTCTTGTGTGTGCACAATTTCAGCCATCATCCCTCACGCACCGTGCGCCTCTCCAAAAGAGGGGGATGACACTGCCATGGTCAGATTTACAAATCGACTTTGTAGGCCCCGTGATTCGCTCTGCTAGGGGGAATAAGTACATGTTGACTGTGACATGCTTGTTTACCAAGTGGGTGGAATGTCTCCCAGCCCCAAATTGCAAGGCAGAAACCGCAGCTGCCTTGATGATTAACCACATCTTTTCCCATTTTGGTCTGCCTCAAAGGATTGAGTCAGACAGAGGTAGCCACTTCACCAGTGAAGTGATGACAAAGATGTGGGAGATACTGGGGGTCAAAGGGAAGTTGCATCTTGCTTAACGGCCAGCTTCTTCTGGGGCAGTAGAGAGATATAACCGAGCCATTGTGAGCATATTAAAAAAGTTTGTGGCAGATTCAGGGCCAAGTTGGGATATCC
The DNA here is from genome assembly GCF_040938575.1 of Ambystoma mexicanum. Classification (NCBI taxonomy): domain Eukaryota; kingdom Metazoa; phylum Chordata; class Amphibia; order Caudata; family Ambystomatidae; genus Ambystoma; species Ambystoma mexicanum. The sequence goes on from NC_090941.1 coordinate 1,046,215,695, forward strand.
GATTACCTCTGGGCTAATGGCCATCAGATCTACCCCTTCATCTGCAACCAAAATGTCACCATTTGAGTTGATGACTGGGCGCAAGATGGTGCTTCCTCAGCATTTGCTCTACAGGACCCAAGAGCAGACACTGATAAATGCCTCCACAACTCATGAGTATGTGGAGAATTTAAGGAAACACCTTCAACATGCTTTTGCTTATGCTCAGCGGAATCTAGAAATATCAGCTGATAGCATGAAGACCCACTATGACCTGAAGACTTCCAGGAAGGAATATCAGGTGGGGGACCGGGTCTATCTATACAATTTCCAAAGGAACCAGGCCAAACAGCGAACATTTTTGCCTACATGGAAGGGACCCTTTGAGATTATAGACAAAATCTCCCCTGTGGCCTATAAGATCCGCATCCCCAAAGGTGGTTTGGCAGAGGGGGCAGAAGGTGGGTCCACATAAACCAGTGGAAGTGTTGCCATCCCAGGCACACTCTGCAACAACTGGAGGAATCCTCTGGAATCCTAGAGGGTACTGTCTCAGATTAATTCAGTTCTAACTTAAAATATCCTACATATCGCCTATCAAATTCTGAGTTTCTCAATGTGGGTGTTTTCGTTTTTGAATGGAAAAAGAAATGTGCATGTTCATATGTTTTGACTATAAATTTATATGCCACCCCACTATATCAATGGTGGGGGAAAAATGTCTATGAATAGGTATTGCTGCTCTTCCTTTGTCGTCCTAGGAGAAAGAAAACCTGGAGACGGGCCAAGGAGGACGATCCGGACACCGGGAGCAGAGACGCAAGGGGCCCAGGGTACCGCCCAATACTCCCATCAGGACCGGCGAGGAGAACCGATCGATCAGTACCGGATGGAGGAAAAGATGCTGAACTGTGCCATTTGCAGAATTGGAAGAAGATTATGCGGACAGACCAGTGCGTGGGTCAAAACCCTTGTGCACCCGACTCCCCATCGACTCAAATTCAAAGGGCAGTCACGTGGGGGATCTGTTGGGTGTCCTGACCCACGTTTGAGCTATCATGCTGCAACATTTGGTGCTGTGGGCTTAGAAAATCCAAGATGGCCAAAAAGCCCACAAGTGCGCCAGAATCCAGGAGAACCACACAGTTTGTGCGCGCACCAAAATGGTTACCTAACTTGCCACCCACCAGTGTAAAGAAAGATCTTTGTTAACAAAATCCACTGTTACTGATGTCAAAAAGTTGCTGAAATCGTGACTCATTGGACCACTTTAAAGATTCAACCCTTTTGTGGGGTTCCACATAACCATTTTACTGTAAGGAGCCCCATCAAAACAATGTTAAGCAAGGATTTACTACCATGTAAGAACCATTCCTGTTTGGAATGCATTTAATCCAAGAAAAATCCCCAAAATGGTTGCATTACCAGTACTCACCACTAACAGAAAGCCGGCGATTTAAAACCACCAGATTTTTTTTTTGTGTAAAACTGAATAAATGAACCTAAAGCATGCCAAAGAAAGCCTTACTGAGGGGTGGATACAATGTAAAGTTATATTCTGAAGTGACTTGAAGGTTTATAACAAGACTGGCTGAGCTGTGGATTTCAGCAGTTTAAGTAAATGTGGACTGAAAGACACTAAAAATCTAAATGTTTAAAAGAAATGAGTGACCTACTTTTGAGTGTCACATAGGTTGCAATTGTTTAAATGTCATAGTTTTAAACTTAGAATCAGCATTCTAGCTGCATATGTAAAGTGGTTAGCTTTATTTGAATGCAGAAAACTGGGTAACTAAAAGTGACATTAGCTGGGGCCTGGCTTAAGGAACTGAATTCTGCCCACCAGCTACCCCCGACAGGAGTTGAGACTTGCACAACAGCTGTGTTCCCAGGCCGAGCTGCCTTTTGCTGTTCCCACCCAAAAGGGATATGACACTTCTCTGATTGAATTACCAAGGGACTGATAGAGACTAAACATAGGACCCAGACAGAGGGTTTATTGAAGTGGCCATGAATGGCTTCCTCTTGAACAATGGGCCTTCCAGGGCCCAGGCAGATGGTTTATTGCAGGGGTAATAAAAACGGCTTCCTCTTGGCAGAAACTGGGAGGGGGAGAAACTGGAGACAGAGGCTAAGCTTGAAGAAAGTGGAAAGACTGGTTTCTGTACCATGTGACCGGAAAAGACACACCCCTGTAGCCAGAATATGGTTTTAGAAAAAGATGAATAACTCATAGTACGGACTTGTCATAATTATTTAAATGATACCATAATTCTTGTGATTTTTCTGCCCACATTTTAAGAGGTTTTTAGAACCGGTGGCATGATCTGGGGCAAGCTAGCAGTTAAGAGGGTATTACTTAAAATGTATGCATGTTAAAAATCTGGCACTCATCAAGTAATGTCCATACTCCTTGCGCACATGTGTATAAATTTGGGGTAATGTCCGATATTACGAAACCAGTTAAAAAGTGCAAATGTTGCCATTTCTGAATGCAAGCTCCCAGGAAGAGCAGATTTGGACAGGGTATACCTCCTGTGATATGTGATGGGTGCATGTAATTTTAAACAAATGTGTACCTGTGCAAATATGTCTTTTGGGTCAAAAAATAGATTGTGTGTAATTTGACAGGGGTGGGTTCTCTGTACCATAAACAGACCTCATCATGATGACACTTCATTTCATTCCCCCAATCAAGGGGAAGAGGAGGAAGTGGCCAATGACAAGTGGAGAGGGGTAGGGCCTAGGAAGCTAGCCTTTCCACCCACTTTCAAAACACATAAAAGCAGACAGTCAGGACAGATAGGGACATTCAATTCCATCTGCTGCGGGACGCTCTGCCGGGAAAATCCATACTTTACCTCCATCAACCTCCAGAGAGCCAACATAGAGACTTCAATCTATCCACCTTCAGAGACCAAGACTTTACTTCAGAATTTGTAGCAGAGAGGTCAACTACAAGCTAAATCCCTCTTTAGCAGGCCTCAAATCATTGCCATTATCACAGCCAGGAGAGCTGTTTGAATTCTTTGCAAGAACTCTTGCCATTTGCCAGAGAGCAGTGTTGTATCCAGAGAGAGACCAGCTGAACCGGAGACCGCTGTATCCAGACCCACAGACCTGATCAGAACCAGAGACCCAGACCAGACCAGCAGAGTAGAGCTGACCCCGACGCTGTGCGCAGAGACCGTCCGTGGCGAGTGAAGAAAACCTGACCAGATCCGTGGCGAGGCCCATTCTATTTCTAAATATATTGTGAGTACCTAGCAGAACTGTGCAGAACCAATCTCTTAGTTAAAATAATCTAATCCAAGCTATTTTAATCTAAGTAGAACTGCCTCCTAACTGTCACCTGTCATTTCTAGCTGCTAGCTGTCACTTGTCTTTTTGAACTTTAAAATTTCAAATCTGAAAAACGCCCTTTACCATATCGCTCATATCTCCGTGACCGTTTGTCTTAGAGACTTGCAGTAACTTTCCCCTGAAAGCTGGGAATCTTGGCTTTTCAACGAACTTAGAACCGCATTCCTATTCCATACACTTTTGCCGCAATTGCGGTAAATGCACTCGCAAATTTACCGCGATTTGCAAATTTCTCCACGTGGGAAAACAGCAGCTTCCTTGCTTTCCTTGCTAAAAATTCGTTTGCCTCTTAAGAACCATCCCTGAATCATTGCTAGAGTGAGCCTGGACTAATATTAACTTGATACCACTCACCCTGAACCTCTAGAGGGAATTAAAAGCATTTTAGCCTATTTTTCACTTCATTGCCAGCACATATAAAAGCATTTTGGGCCTGTGTTTCAAACTTCTGTAGTCTAAGCTTGCTGGGGTGAACTGAATTACATTTGATTGCATTTCTGAGAACTGTGTGCTTTCCTTCCATTTCCTTGCATTGCATAAAGGGGGGAGGGGATTGCCAGAGAAAAGTGATTACATTGTTTTGTTGAAATCATATTGAGTGTTTTCTGTATTGCATTTTCATTCAACATTACATCCATCTGAACTTATATAAAGTATTCTCTACCACCTTATTCTTCTGTTCCTATTCACAAGTGTGCTAGTGCCAGACTATCCATTATTGATTACTGCTCAGATTAAGTGTGATATCCAATTATTAATTATTATAAAGTGTGATATATATATCTATTGTTTAAATTATCAAATAAACCTTTTAAACTTGCAAAACAGAACTACTTCTTGGCTCATTGGGGTCAGGGGGATTCCAAGAGAGGGGTGTTATATAGGGGTAGTCATCCAGAACGCATGAACTGGTCATAAAGATATATCAATAAGGGTCCATTCAGTATCCCAGACTAGGCATTGACTTAGCGGTAGTGTTGAATTGAATCCTCTTACAGGTGGGAAGTCCAAAGGTCTGGGGAGGGGACAGAAAAGAGGGTGTCGGTAATAGTCTGCCTGGAAGTAGCAGTGATGTGGGTTTTAGCAATAGGTAGGCCTGGATTAGAGGGCAGGAGAGCTTTTTTAAGATTTTGTCTTTCAGACTTCGTGAGAGAGATGGGCTAGGTGACAGAGTAGCAGTTAGAATAGATAGGGGAGATAGAGATTGCCATGTAGCAGGGGGAGGAGTAGATACAGATATGGGAGCTGCACAGTGCACAAATAAACTCACCAGGCGGCCTAGCAACCAAGCTGGCACAGGTGCTTTAAACAGGATGTTTTAAGTACCCACACTGGGTGAGCAGCAGAAAACAGGTTTCAAGACAAATCTAAATTCAACTTTAATTCAACTTTCCAAAGCACTACAATGCAGCAGAAAACAATCAATGCACAGGTTAAAGGCACATCTAAATTCAACTCTCCAGCTAAGCACTAAAATGCAGCAGAATACAATCAATGTGCAGGTTTAAAACACAGCAACATTTAAGTTTCAGGCAGTGCAGAAAGAGCAAAAATAAAGGCTTCATGAATCAGAGCAGACGGTCAAAACATACATAATGCAGTGTTAAAACAGAATAAGAAATGTCTAGATGCAAAGTTCATCAGCACAGTGAAATGCAGTGCTAAAAACACAATAAGGGACATCTACATTTGGAATTCTAGCAACGCAGTGCAATGCAGTATTTGAGAAGAAACAGGAACAGAATTTGAGACATTGATCCTGTAGTTAGAGGAGAGCAGCAATAACGTAGTCCAAAGAGCTACTCAAGAGAACTCTTCGGGGTGGACCACGATCAAAAAAAGCAGAGATTAGACCAGTGGTTGCAGGACGGTTTGTAAGGAGTTAAAAGATCCAGTTTGGCAGGCTGCTTGTTGTAGGATTACCAGGAAGCAGCGAGTGGGCTGTCAGCATGGTGTGAAAATTATGACAGGATGGTGAGAGGAGGGGCCAGCATGAGCGGTGCAGAAAGAGGGGGTGAGGGGCCCGACCCAACCCCGGCGATGAAAACAAGAGTAAAAGGCAGTCAGGAGTAGCGAGCGTGGCGCTCTTACCTCAAAGGCTGCTGGCAGATCACACCAGCAGAGAGCTCAGGGAAAGCGAGCTGCCCGGCAGCCATGGCCAGACAGGGGCCTAAGGACAGGACTTGGAAGGGGACCGGCGTTCGCCTGCCAGCCTCTTTGATTGGGTCTGGTGAGGGAGGCTGCACCCAATCAATGCATCTGCTGGACTGGGACTCAAGGCACTCTGGTGCCCATGTCGTATGCAGCCATTTTGGAGTGGCCAATAGGCCCAGAGATAAACATGGCCAACTGGGCTTTCCTGGAGCAGTGCATACAAGGATCACAGCACACACACTCGTGGGCAAAGAAAGTGTAAAATGATGGTTGCCTCACTTTCTGGGAGAAAGGGAAGTCTGTTAGCCCCACTAGCCCAAGTGGGCTTGCCTAATGCATGAAAGGCTATTGGTGCTCCTACTGCAGCCTTGTGGCGGAGGGTAAGGCACTGTTGTTGGTTCCTGCTGCGCTGTAGCCAGCATCCGATGCTGGCAGAGATTAGAAGTAGAATCCAATTTTTTTTTTACATGTTAAAGAATATGACATGTTAAGGAATAACACAGACAATGACTCATCCATTGTGTGCATGAGCGTATCCTTGTGGACATTTTTGCAGCATTCAACTCCATCAGTCTTTAGATACTATATTGAGGTAATGAAAACCTCCTTTTGTAGGACTGCCTATTTCCTGATAACGAGAACAGAAACACGTGTGGCCGTTTTTTGGCCTCCTCGTTGCAACTTGATAAGAAAGGTACCACCCCTTCTCTTCGACACATGGATAACCCCCTGCAGAATCTCGTCCAGAGCACAGACCTCAATTGCTTGAACTAAGTAAATTACATGCATTTTGTTTTTCGAAATTTACCAATGATCCACAATGAACTTGCCTGACAAAAAGGGAGTCTTGGATGACAGCTAAACCCTTCAAAAAACAGAACTCATGATCTACAGTGTGCCAATTCCTAACCCCACTACAATCTCCTAGCCAGATGTAATTGGTTGTCGCCCACTACCTAAATCTGCCATAAGGAATATTTGAATTATAATGGAAAGCAACCTCAGACAAGAGCTACAGGTTAAAGCCATTGTAAGGAGTGGGTTATCGAAATATAATCCTTATTACACATCGTGCCCTCTCTTACCTTTAAACAGAGCACCATGGTCTGTAGCAAGACTTGACTACGCCAAGCGTTTTTACTTTGAACTCCCAGCATATCTACTAAACAGACTAGAAACAGTTCAGATCACAGTAAACCATGTACCCATGAAACGATTATATAAAAACATCACCACAGCAGTCCACAAACCCCAGCTGCCAATAAAAAAAAGGATCCACTTCAAAATGTGATGATCGGTCACTGTTCCTACTAAAGCAAGCCTCCAGTTTCCATCAAAAGAAAATATTCACACTGCATACCATCGACAACATTGGGATCCAGCAAAAACAGGGTACTCTTTTTCCAGCCTAGCAACTATGAAGTTCCCCTCTAGAAACTGTCATAGCTGTACTGGATCTCATACTAGTGAAGATGGTAAAAGTATTAGTACAGTGGAAAACTGACAAAACCCCTTATTTGCTGTGCCAGCAGGTACATAATACCCTGAGCCAGAGGGCACCCAACTCCTCTCCACTCTACTGATGCCCCACCTGTCTACCAGCTTTACTAACTGGCCCCTCTAAATCCCCTAACTCCTACCCTGCATATGCCCAAAAGACAACTTCTCTCCAATATGTACATGTTACACTCCCCCCATATCAACAGGTAGCTGACCCAAGGTGTGATACATCTGTCAAATCTCGTGTCATCAGAAAACCCAGGTAAGCACACTGGCCCATCTAAGATATGCTCATTCAAATGCCATTTGCAATTTGGGGGGATCTTTTTTGGAGCAGGTGTACCAAAGATCCTTTTGGGATTTACTGCTGCATAGCGCTAGAGTTCAGTATATCAACAGGCGTCTTTGGTGAATGGCCATTTTACTGAATTGTACAGGAAGCCCAATCAGGGTGTGCTTTTCATGTACGGCCTGTCAGATGTTATTGTATAGTCAATGTTTTGCAGTGTAGCTCCCTCTCGTCATTAAGGGAAAATCAGCAATCTGGTAGCCCAACCCTCGTATATAATCAATGATGTTTGCAAGTTGTGAATACATATTTGTTTCCTTCACACTGAAAGCATATGCATTGCAAGACATTTCAAATAACTGTGGTCATACTTCTGAACATATATATTCAATTGAGTCTTTGGAATGATCAACTTTCAAGCAGAGTTTGTGTCAATCCGCGATCCAGATGTCATCCCAGATGTCATCAGTGTGGCATGCCCATAAAAACTCATACATTTGTTTGAGGCACTGAAATCTAACATATGGATCTTCAGAAACCTCCAGCTTATCATGAAATAATACAATAGGGATACACATAGCAAAACGTAAACAAGTTGCAGTCCATAGGGATGTGTATAAATAGGTCAGGGAACTGCACAATATCCTTTATTTCGTACAGATTTAGACCACAGGCCTTACACACAAAAGTTAGTCTGACACATTTGATTAGTTTATTTAGATATTTATTTCGGTTCTCAAGCAGCTGGAACTGTCTTCATGATCTAAAATGGTGTGTAGGAAGGTAAACCCAGGCATCAGACACTGGCTTACTTCATCCTCTCACTGCCTTAACATGGTTGTGACTTCTATGCCACGCCCTTAATGACGGCTAATATATGTCTATGAAACCCCCATGAGAGAGCAAAGTGTATGTCAAGTATGGAATATAATGAAATGATATCAATTGGAAGAAACCAATCAAAAGAACCAGAACCACAGAACAGGGGCAAGGCTGAATATTTCATGTTTATAAGCTACTGGCCAGGAACATGCAGATATGTAGAAACATGTAATTTGTTAACAAAGGGGGCTAGACGTTGACTGTTTCCTGTAGACGGGATGTTGACCAGTTCCATGGTCATTTTCTGTAGACAGAGACTCTCTTACGTCTTCTACCTCCTTCACAGAGTCTGTGATCCAATGAAGGCCTCATTTTAGTTACCATTTATTAGGCATGTAGACAACACACTATTCGTGTTCCATAATAAACAATGACCTCCCTAAAAAGCCCTCACCTCATCATTCTGGGAAGGCAATTGGTGCATTTCTCTATCTGGGCTTACATTAACAAGTTCAGTGTCTGCACCATGTACAATGGTTAACTCCATAGATATCAATTTTAGAGACAGAACAAAAGACCAGTTCATAGTTATGAGCTGAAATGAGCAATGAAGCTATACTGTAGAAATCACACCTGCTATCTCCACCAACACCAATGTCAGAATGAATCCTCTACATATATTTATGCCAGTTGATTTGCTTAGCCGGAGCTGGTAGTCCCCCCATGTCCTTCTTGTTAATTTGGACATTTAAAGTCAAGGGAAATTCTTGGCATTGCAGGAAAGGTCATTCATGTGCTCCAAATCCTGCAGAATAATGTATCTGAATACCAGCAAGGGGTTCACGCTGTTGCTTCAACAGTCAGACTCAGGGTAATTCATTGAAAATTAAAATAAACCTGCAGTGTTAATCAATCTTGATTACACCTGAGGCCGACTAATTATGACCTTCAACCTCGGTTTATGTTTAAACAAATTTAAGTTGTAGCACTTGAGCTCTGAGTCCAATGATTAGGTGTCAATATTTGATACAGATAAAGGCAGGTACATTCCTGGGTTGGTTTTCATCTTTACTAGGGTCCCCATGTCTGCCTAGCTATAAAGGACAAGATCCGGTTATACTGCCCAGGGGGTCCACTTCGCGCTACAGATACAGTGATACTGAGGATAGCTGCGCATCGTCGCGGACGGTTTGGAGGCAGGGCCTTTCCCATTGCTGGCCCGAAACTGTGGAAAGCCTTTAGTGCTTTGTCGCAACCAGGACGTTGGTCTGTTCAAACGTAGCCTGAAAACCACTTGTTCACTTAAAGGTGGTTCCCCTTCCTTCGCATCTAGACAGCTCCATGATGCCTTCGGTGACAGTGCGCTCTATAAATGCTCTGATTGATTGATTGATTGATTGCTTGATTGATTGATTGAAGTCACAATTGAAGCTCCATCAGTGTCATGCCAATTTCAGAATCAGTTGCAGGTCTGAAGGGAAGTAATCCTCTACTATATTGCATTTGAAACTGACCAGAGGCTTCACAAAGCGTTTGTGAATGGGGTTTTCCCATTGAAACACAGGTTGTTGGTCGGGCCCTAGATGGGTTTATTTTTCAGCAAAACAAAGTAAACACAAACGACAAACCCAAGTAGTTCAGCCTCAGTGTCTGATTTTCCTGATCATCCTATTATTTCTACTTCTGAATAATTGTATAATTGCTGATTACCCCATCTTTTGACTAATTCATTTTCATTTGAAAATTCAGCATTGCCATGGAGAACAAGACAAGAATTGCTTTTTATTGTTGGTGTGTGCTTTTGGTTTTTATTGATTTTAATTGTTTTATTTTTGTTCATCGCTATTTTAATTGTATAGCAAGTTTCTCACCACTTTCTACACACCTTCTAAACCATTCTGCTTAGGCTCACGCCTCTTCACGTCTTCATATTTTTTTTTTTTATAAAAGCAGCTGGACAATCTTTGCTTGTATGTTTAATAGACATCAATGTTTACCAATCCTCTCTGCATTTATTGGACCTCGTTTCATAACCCTAAGGTACAGGTGCTTATTTCTTCTTTAATGTGCACATGGCCACGTGATGCAAACTGCTCACGTGATCCGCCCCTTCGGGCATTAATGCACAACAACTGACCATGCCAATAAATGCTGCGAAGCTCGGGAGCCTCATGGCCGCAGCACAGACGCCAGCATTGCTGCGCCCAGAGAGGAGTCACTGGCTGCAGTGATAAAGCTAACCCTGGGTGAGTGCAGCCATATGGAGAACTGAGTGATGCCAGCCAGGGCTGCATTCCAATGGTAACAGAGGCAGAATCCAACATTTCTAAATCACCAGCATGCAGTCATGACCCAGAACGTTTGCAGCCTCTTAGAATTATTTTCATATGTATTATCAGGGGCGTTGCTAGGGGGGGGCTAAGGGGGCTATAGCCCCTGATCTTTTGGTTGTAGCCCCGGATAGAATCTCAGGAGCTACAGCAAAAAGGCTAGCTAGCCCCCAGTCCCAACAGTACCGACATCACCTTAGCCCCGGGTCTTTTCCAGACCTAGCAACTCCCCTGTGTATTATTAGTTATAATTGTAACAACTGTACTACGTTCAGATTTAAGCCGAATTAAAAAAAAAAAAAAAAAAACCTCATGTTGATTTTCAACTTTACTAGGGTCAGGTCGTAATTAAACCTTTATCAGTCTTATATCAACTGCACAATCAATTGCAGCTGGGGCAGGTCTAAAGTCGAACGAGTTCTCTGCTCTGCTGCATCTGAAACTGACCAGAAATCAGCATCAAACAGTGCTTTGTCAGAGCATGTCAGACAAAGATAGTATTCGAACCTGAACACGCGACTTCTGCACAATGAGTTCCCAGTTTCTTTCCGGCACAGATCATAAGCAGAGCTTTTATCCTATTGTTGGGCGACAAAGGAGTTAAAACAAAATGTTATGAGTTGAGCTCGAGACTAAAAATGAGTTCAATTAAGAAAGGATCAAGTCAACAAGTGCAATCGGTGTGATTTGCAGGCTTGTGACTTGCTTTCTACAAAGACAGGTTTTATTCACTGTATTCACAAATGTGATCAGCTTGTTTCTAGAAGTTCGTGTGCCGACACACCAGGCACTGGCTGGGTCCCTTGTAAACATTAGCAGCCAGTAGCTGAGATAGCTCAGCTCGTTTAGCGCTCGCCGATGTAATCTGTGTTCCATCTGCAAGACTAAGATTCGAATCCCCCCTTGTTAATTTGCATATTCAAGTAACTTTGGGTTTCACCCTAAGTTACTAGGGGAATCCAGACGTGGACCCCTTGCTCACTATTCTTAGAGAGGCACAGATCCACCCTACTGATGAGGTCCAACCAGACCGAAACACATGTCTGGGGTTTCTGTTGGTACTCTTGTTCAGAGGAGAATTGCCTAGCATTTCTGTGCTGGACTGCCCCAGGGCAGGACAAAGACTGGTATGTTAGGGATATTTCTTCTCTGTGAAAGATAGTGAGCTAAAGACTCTGGGTAAGGCTCTCGTAACCAGGACTAATGTCTGGCAGAGGGACTCCCAGGACCCCCCTTGTTAATTCGAATCGGGCAAGGCCAGCTCCGCTTTTCATCCACCCAAGGTTAATAATCAATACCATGATCTTCTGTTGCGTGATAATTGTATGTACAAAGGCATGTGTTGTGTACTGTGGGAGGAAGGGACTCATCTGCATGCACTCATTTTATGACATTAAAATGGAGTCCAGGAACGACGTGTGTATTTTTCTGATTTGTTGAAGAAAATTGAATTGCAGAACAATACTGCAAACAACAGCGACCCGTCTGAATGCACAGATGTGAAGAGCCTAGGGTGGCTCTATACTTCAGCTTACAGTGTTATGATATGATATGGCGTTTATAACGCGCCTATACACAAGTGTTTCAAAGCGCGATGAAGCAAGGAAGGGGGAACAGAGGGAGGACAGAGACAATGATCCGACTAGGACTAGTGACATTCAGATTGCGCAAGTGCAGGGGAGAGGACAGGGGAAATGTGCCAGGGGGAGGGGAGGAGGGACTAGTGCCGGACAAGGAATCAAAAACAAGTAGTGCGGCCGACAGGTGGCAAGTGCAAGGTTTTAAAGTGCAGACAATAGGTGTCTAATAAGTGCAAGTGAGGGGCTGTAGGGTTGCAGATACAGACCACAAGTGCAGGGGTTGCCAGGAGGCAGTGCGGGAGTGCAACTGGGCGGGCACAGACCTGGGCCCGAATTCAGAGGGTAACCAGGTGACCAGTGCAGTATCGGACAGGAGATTAGGTGGGGAGAGGAAGAGAGAAGGAAGACACAAAGAAGAAGGTCTTGAGGTGCTTCCGGAACCGGAGATGGTTCTGCTCAAGTTTCAAGGGAGGCTGTTCCAGACGGAGGCGCCAGCCGAGGAAAGAGATCTGCACCCAACGTGTTGCTTGTGTTAAGGCATGGGTTTGATCAGAAAGTATGGGAACAGAAATGAGTTTTGAGAAGGAACCTACGAGCCCTGAAAAACTCTGGTTTATCTGGGGAAGACCCAATGGGGATTTCCAGTTATCGCCAAACCCGTGATCCGGCGCTAATAGCGCCACACCAGTTAGCGCTAATGCAATTAACGTTGGGTGATTTCCCGGTGGCATTACCGCTGAGATACTGCTCAACTCATGATCAGGCCCAAAGACTGCACCACCGGATCCAAAACCTTACGGTACTCTGATATAATTCTACAGTTCAGATGGCCACGCAAGGACACAAGACCGATCTCACAACAGAATGCTTCGATTGGCACACAGTCTGATAAATTTAGGGCCCTCTTCCAGTCGCTGCTCTCCACCCTTGCGTAGTCAACCGAACACGAGGTCTAACCTAGGTCTATACCATAGAGCAGGGACGACAATTAACTGACAGACAGAGAAGCAGGAAAACCGGCTGTTTGTCTTCCTGATCTGTACCGAGAATTGGATAGATGTAACAGGACATGAGAAAAGCTAGGCTTGCCATAAAGAACAAAACCCAATAAATGAGGCTTGTAGCTGGTAGCTACACTTGGTCCTGCATAAACCAGGTAAAGCCCATGTTTTTTCTTTGGATTCTTACAAAATCTGGTAATGGAAGTTTTATTTTTCATTGATCAGTAATTCAATTTTTGACGAGTATGTTTTATAGAATCCAGCTGCCTCTGAAGTCCCACCCGAGTGCCATCCAGAAGCACCACGTCATCCACATACATTAAATCGGGGGGCATATAGTCTTGCAATTCTCGGGGTACAAACACAGTTCGCAACCGATGTTCCACTCAGTCAGATAAACATAGATTGAAAAGACAGGGGGCAAGGACACAGCCCTAAATCCATGAAAAGTTGGAAAGCTGTCTGTCCATGCCCCCTGTCCCTTCCATCTTACTCGAAGGGTATGGTCCTCATGCAAGTGTACCAATGCAGAGAGGAGGGGTGATGATAGGTGCCAAACCTGCAAATTGGATCATAATAGAGACCCATTAACACAGTCAAAGGCCTGTGAATAGTCAACCGTGGGCATGTAGAGACACACATCTTCAACTGAACATGCTCCCTCCTGCAAACATGATACAACAAAGCCAGTGCAGTCGACATACCACTGCAGAAACCAGTATGAAATATCTTCAGACGGCCTGTTGACTCAGGACCAGAGCCGCAAAAATGTTCTTTCTGCCGTCCAACAATGAGATAGGTTGATAGTCACCTTCTTATGGGTTGACAATGGACTGCTTTCAGGAATCTGGGGTAACCCTTGTTGTTATGATGTCAGAAAACAACAGGAGCAACGCCCACGCCCAGACAGCATCCTCCCTCTTCATGTTCACGTTACAGAGCCTGTTAGGTCCAGCAGCCCTGGATACAGAGGATTTTCTTATAAGACGGTCAACCAGTTACAACAAAATAGTTACAGACCAGGAGGTAACAAGTGGTTTAAGGATGCATACACTCCCAGACCTTCTATATTACTGACTAAAATGGGCATCCCATTCTGCTGCTCCAATTGGATTAGATTGAAAATGTTCTTGCACCTTACTCAGACCACTTATAGCTCTCCAGAAATCACGTGTATTCTTTTGACATAATATAAAGAGCACTTTTGCCCTCCTCTCTGTAGATGGATATATTTATAACTCCTGCACCAATTCCTATGGGCCTGCCCAAGATGCTTAACTTGAGTCATGCGTTCTTCAGCCAAAAGTCTGCCCTTACTGAGCTCCCTAATACCTTTTCTCAATTTCCTTTCCCTATCTTGCACAGCAGGATCAAATGAGTGGGTAACCTTAGGTCTGTGTTTTTTAACAGAAGAACCAGATTGGACAAGTTTTTCAATAAATGTATGGAAGATGTTGTGGGAAAACATCTCTAGCTGCTCATTCGGAGTATTAACTCAAATATTTGTTCTCTTCCATTAAAGCCAGAGATATCTACAATATGCCTTGCTAACCTGCCCCCCCCCAGAATTACCATTAAATCTGAATGGATTCCCTCAATAGAGCCTTCGATTTCCAGGGCAATCATAGCAGAAACAATACAACGAGCCTCATTACGAGTATGCCGGTCCAGTAACAACGGTACCAGTAAGCTTGCCGGTACCATTGTAACCCACCAGCATACTTCGAGTTCTGCGGGCGGGTGCCCTCCCACCCGCCAGGTCTAACCTGGCGGGTGGACCGGCACCCGCTGGCAGAGAATGTCGGATGCACCGGCACCATTCACGAATGGTGCCGGTGCATCTGGCTTCCCCATTCCCATTGAGCCCTGTTGGGCTCTAATGGGAATGGGGAAGAATAATTTCCAGCGCCCGGGAATGGGTGATTATCGGGTCTGGCAAGGCCGTAATGACCCAGTAATTGCCCATTCCTGGGCGCCGGAAAAAAAATGATACCGGCAGCAGCCATGCCTGTATTACAGGCACGGCTGCCGCCAGTATCATAATAAAGCCCAATGATCACCTAATGGGGTGCTAATAATCCTTGCCTCTGCTATAGCCTCATTGACAATTTTCAAATCCCACAATGATAAGAATTTTCCCCAACATTCTCCTTCACAAATTAATCTAGTACCTATATCTTTGCCGGGTCTTTGTTTTGATTCCTCTGGTACCAGGCCTAAAAGACAAACAGCATTTAGATTCCTAGATAGTAAGAAATGCACACCCTCATTGTCACTCAAAAAAGTCTCATTATTTTAGATACATTTTCCAAAAATAACTCTATCTCACTGGCACTTGAATTCCGATAGATATTTAGCAGCAGTGGTTCCCTGAAATTCTGAGACCTTATATCTAGTTTAAGTGCTAAAATACCATAATTACAATCGGAGACCACTTCACAGTTCAGCAGTACTGCATTCCTAGTGGCGGTGATCAAGCCTGCCGAAGGCGACCACCCTGGCAGGGGGATGCCATTTATTGGATGGCTGTATATCCATCAAAACAATTTTATCCGTCAGCCACATTTCTTGTAAATGGATTACATCACAGTCATACAGAGCCACTGTTCTTTTCAGGTTGCCCATAAAACTATTACAGCCTGACTATTCATACTTTTTAGTGACACAGTGTTAGTTACAGGAGAGCCCACTAAAGTCCTGTTCACCCAACTTCCTAGTTGAGCATGCCAGGGATTCTGGGAGCCATTGCCAATAAGTGGTGCCAATCCTCATAAACCTTGAATCACTATTAGAAAACTCAACCATCCTCTGTTTACATGGACCCGAGACACAGGTTACCTTGAGGGGCTTTTGCATGCCTCTTCTATAATCATAGGGCCTCATTACAAGTGTGCCGGTCGAGTAACAAAAGTGTTGTTACCAAACCGGCACACTACGTGTCTGCGTGCGGGTGCTGTCCCGCCCACCAGGTAAGACCTTCCATCATCCCCATTCCCATTGAGTCCTATGTGACTCAATGGGAATGGGGAATACCATTTTTCCGGCACCTGACTTCCCAGACCGGCGCTGTTACCGGCAAGCCAGGCGCCAGAAAACATGCATGTCCGGAAGCAATCTGTCGGCACAGCTACCGCTGGACTTGTAATGAGGCCCATAGTCTGGTTCACAGCCTACCAACCAGTCTTCATGACCATCACTCCTCCAAACCACCTTTCGAATTAGATCATAACTCATTGCCCTTATTGCACCTATTTCGGCAATGATCAAATTCACTACAGTTGATGATCTGAAATCTATTTGCATGACATATGTCCTTTTATCAGATGGTAAATATACTCTGTCGATATCTTTGGAGCATATCAAATGTAGTTGGGAAATTTCATGCAAGAGTTTCAGAACATTGTTCTTATTCAAATGGGCATTTGGGAAACCAAGAGTATATCTTTTTGGAAACCATCAAAGCTCCTTACACCCTCACTGTCATCCCTTGATACGGAGGTCAGGTGATGCGAAACTGAACTTTTCACTTCTCTTGCAGGGAGGTATATTGCCGGGTTGATCATATAAACCTTCAGTCTGCATACCCCTTGTTATTTTACTGTTATGAATACCACAACAATTCCCTGACACTGGGATCACCACTAGGGCAAAGTCCATACCCCAGTTACATAGAGGTGCAGCATTCTGGCATCCCAGCATAACATTATAGACACCCTCATCTGATGCTACAATCAATCGACCCTCAGAGTCTTGCATATGACTAGCCCAAGTCGCCTGCATTGGTTTAGCTGGCATCCCTCCTACCCCCACTGATGCCAGGGAACATTGGCATTTAAATTGGTCACCCACAATTGTATTAGGTACATAGTCCATAGCATTACAAACTCACTTCTTTTCGAGCTGCCACGGGAGGTTGATATTTGGTTTGATCACTAACCAGTCTACCAGCAACAGTGTCCATAGGACATTGCAAACATTTCACCCTACAGGCACATATATTACCCCGCACAGTACAACGTGAGCTCCCATCTTTATGGGACGTAGATGCAGATTGACATTCAGTTTCATCAATAACCACTACATTGGGAGCATTGTCCGTGGAACATTGTAAGCTCACATCCCTGCAAACGTGTTTGTTTCCTGACTTCAAATCATTCATAGTTATACAATCCGTGCCCTTAGCAACCTCCAAAGTCTTCAAGTTAACGCCTCGGTTACTAGCCAGTAATCTTTATAATACCTAGTCTGACTCTACCGCACCCCAGTACTTGTTAATTTCGGTGTTCAATCTCTGAGCAAATCTCTTTAGAAATCTGGCTTCTTGGCTCTGGCAGGAATACAAAATGTCACATAACGTACACCCACCATGGGAATTACCCAAGAGGCAGGGCAAATCCAATCCCTTATTTCTATGTGATGGTGAGCTGGGCACCAGTATTGGGATGAGGAAGAGAAGGACTAGTCATAATAAAGATTACTGGAAAGCAATTGAGGCACTACTTTCACAACTCTCTTCCTCAGACCAGCATTTAATCTTTAAGGCATACCAATGTACATGGAAGATACCCAATTCCACCAAATCACATGGCAAGCACAGCCGAGCAGGAGACCTGTGACTCATGCCCGGGGACTCAAAGAATTAGTCAATAGAGATATCCGTATCTCAAAAAAAGGATGGGTTTAACGAGAGGGGATCACTGCTAGTAACCATCCCAACCAGGTCACGCATGCGAGTAGGACATCATGGCACATGCACGCCATACTTGTACCACCTTCCAATAAGAAGACAATCCTGGATCGAATATTCAAATATAAGACAAATAATGATAACTTTTGTGTACGTACATAATGGGTGTTGTTATTAATCAGGAATCCTTTACTCTTCCCATAAACTGTCCTTCCTCACCACTTAGCCAATCTGAAAAACATCCTTTTACTGAGTACACAACTATCATTATCCTGCATGTTCCTTCACCCAACACAGTTATACTCACCGGGGATCTGAACAATTAAGAACTATCACAAATCTCCACTTAAGCTGCTGGTACAAAGCCTGCTCTCCTAGTCACCTTACTGGTCACAAGGACTCCCTTTTTGCCCTTGCGACTGTACATTATTCTGTCAAATCTTCCTATTACATGGACCAATATCATCTGTCTGCCCACACCTTTGAAAATGATCCATGATGCTTCAAGCTATGTGCTCCATTAAACGTGACTCCATATCGTCCTCTCTATCCACCATTGAATGTGTCTTGTTTCCCTGCAAAATCACCCACAAATAGGATAGGACACCCTGCCTAACATTTGATTAATCTCCCTCATGCATCTCCCCTAGTCTCTTACTCTCTGTCTTCAAAGGTTCCATGTGTTAATATCCCCGCAAAAATATCACGATACAAAATATCGCCATATTTTTGCCGCAATATTGAGCCATGGACCCTGCGGGTGACACGCCCGCAAGCCCTGCATTATTTTTAAATGTGCGGAGGACACCCCCGTAACCCCGCTCCCACAAATTATCACCCCCAAAAATATCGCCTATTGCGAGACAAACGACCATATGTACAGAAATATTTTTGGTGGGGATAATATGTAGGGATTCCATCTTCAAAGTCATTTCTCTCTCTCAACTCATCCTGCACTCCTTATGATCCTTTTGGTTCACCAGTGATCAAAAAGCATCCTCCTGTCACCAGCTCCTACCTCTACTTCACCTTCGATCTCTATCAACTGTCATCTTTCCATGGTCATATCAATCTTAAAAATCTTTGACTAACCCTAAAAGACCATTTTGTCGCCAATATGCCTCGCTTTCTGCCACATAAGTCAAAATTCCTAGAGATAATTATCTTTAAATAAGGCATCCACTATCTTGAGTCAAAGAGGCTATGTGACGCCTTCCAAATTCAGATATGTGGCAGAAACTTCACAAATATTGCTCTCTCAAAGATCTATACATTTTTACTACTGCTCATCACTCTCTCGTCTACTCCATCTTTTAAGTCAACACAGTAATGGAGTGGTTTCACATCGACCTTCACATTCTGCAACCTGGTAATAAATTCTCAAACATGCAAACGTCAATGGGAAAGTCGCATTTGGCAGGAGAGATAGAGGTACACACTCCAACCTCTATAGTGAAATGACATACTGTTAGAACTCTCCTTCGTACAAATGCGCCAAATGTAAGTCAGATGGTATCTCCAAACTTGAGATTTATTGGTGAATGCCCTTAATGGTAACACGTGTTTTGGCAACACAAAAAAGTGGCTTTTTCAAACCAAGTTTTCCGTTTTTTATTATTCAGAAAACGAAATGTGCACATCTACGAACTTATTAGTAAGTGATAGTTCAGTATCATAACGCGTCCTACCAATAGACTGTATACAAGGTACCCCAAAAGATGGTCATGGTAACTAAGGAAGGACTTCCTTGTTGCCATGACGCTGGCTGACAACACAAACGCCGAGATTTCACAAAAGTAGAAGCGTAGAATGGAAGCAGGTTGATTCACACGGCGCGGATGCTCTAACCTGCACAGTAAACAGAATCTCACTCTTTTCTCTTGTCCTATGAATCAGACATGTAACACCTAATACGCGAGTGCTTGAACCCCAACCAACGGCCACTCCCGACTACATAGAATTTATATATATAGATTACATGCGAGTGACACGGCATAAAGCGAGTAAGCGTTTATGCACTTAAAGATTAGTCAGCCTGCAGCAATATACGCGATAAGAATATTGGTTTTCACAGATTAAGAGAAAGCGCCCCCATACGGCAACCTTTGTCAAGGAAAACAGTTACGTAGCAATTATTATTAATCAGCAACCAAGGTATCAGACAAATGAGTAACAAGAATCATCTTCTTTTTAGGGATTTAACCCGATTAATTTACCAAGAACAGACGGCAACTTTATTATTACGTTATATCAAGTCAACAGGTAACGACATTGTAACCAAAGAGAGAATGGTGTTGAAGTTTTCATTGTTTATACTAAAGTTTTGACATATAGAGATTAGTATTTAGGGTCTTTTAAAAACATGCAGATGCAAAATTTGATCAATACAGATATCATCACGTGAAACTCAGATGGAATAGTTGTAAAGTAAGCTCTTATCTTAATCACGGCAGATTTTTATGATATTATTGAAGTCAGTTATTTCCAATATGAGTTTCTGAAAATGGTAATAGACCATAAACATGAGCGCAAATGTATACGTAACTATGTTCCATCACAATCATGATTTTCACTCATTATTTTGTTTTATTTCTATTGTTCTTTTTCTCTGTGCATATTCTTTACCCCAAACATCCTCCCCTTCGCCAACCCCTTGTCCTCTCTGTCTATTAACAAATTTGTGACATGTACTTTAATTGTGTCGGCACAATGTGGAAATCTATGCCTAATCTTTATTATTTATTGTTGACTATTGTTTGTGTAATTGACAATGTATTATGTCAAATTTGTCAATACATGTAATAGCCCTGGTTTGAAAAAGGCACTTTTTTGTGTTGCCGAAACACGTGTTACCATTAAGGGCATTCACCAATAAATCTCAAGTTTGGAGATACCATCTGACTTACATTTGGCGCATTTGTACAAAGGAGAGCTCTAACAGTATATCTTTTAAGTCAACTTGATCTTTGCACTGTGTTTGACACCCTGGACCATCCCTATCTTATCACCTCTCCTTCAAACTCTCCCTCCCATAGGCATTAATGGCACTACATTCTTATAGGTGGTTTCTTTTTTTCCTTAACTATCCTTCTGTATCTTCTGGAAATCTAATGCCACTTCACCAACCCCTAACCCAGTGGGTATCACACAGGGATTATTCCTTGGACCACTTCTCTTTACCCTTTAGACCTCTGAGCTATGTAAACTTGTCAAAATAGTGTTTATTTCTAATATAGTATCCAATTATTAAAAATAGAAAAATGCATATGTTGTCTTAACAACAAAGGCATTCCATGACATAACTTCCCGCATTAACCAACATCACATAAAAACACATATTGGGCTCATTACAAGTATGGCAGTGTTGGAGAAAAAGTGGTGGTAACGACATTACGCAATGTTTCGCGCTCCGCCATACTACGAGTTTGGCCCTGGAGTGGGGGATTTACCTTCAGCATGTTGCTGGAAGTAAAACCTTCAACTTTCCAACAAAGAAAATCGTCAAAATCGTCAGAATTACCGGAGCAGTGATCCCGGCGGCGGAAATTCAGACGAAATCCCCAATGGTGTCCTCTGGACTCCAAATTAATGGGGACTAACACCGCTACCACCACTACTTGTAATGTGACAGTAAATCCGCCCAACCAAGTGGCTGTAACAGTAATTCAGTTGGGCGGTATTCCAGCATATTTACTACTGGAATACCGGCCAACTCGTAAAGAGGTCAATATATGATACTATTCAAAATAATTTTTGACACAATACTTTTCAAGTAATTTGTGATGGCAGATAAACAACGGCTGTCATTCATTGACCTACAGACTGTAACAGTACTGACAATCAATGCATTCAATATTGATCACAAATTAAAGTTTCTCAGAAGCAGGACAGAGATATAAAATATGTGAAGTACATCCTATTTAATTCCTTGGCAATGATGACAGTTATTGTTGTTGCCACTGCGCCATGAATGTGTAAGTTCATCCAATGGCAAAATACCTACTCTGTGTATCATAAGAAGTGCATTCAGGTAAGAAGATTTATCACATCTACGTAGGATTTCATTCCTAAATTATTATTAACATATAAGTGATAATGGAAAAATATGCAATCGATCAATCAGCACTCATTCATTAAAACCAGTTTTCAACATATATTTGGCATATACATGAATCTTCTCATGGGTACCCCAAAAATACCCTAATCCAAGTAGCCTTGCCCTTGAACATACCTTCCACATACATGGTGATTAAGTGGCACCAGGTTGGTTGAGGACATCAAGTAGCACTAGGCAATACTTCATCAAAATGAGCAAATGCCAAAGTTTAATCCAATAGCATAGGGGTTTTGGTAGAGCTCCTTGGTCAACTCTAGGTGTAAGTCAATATTAGGTGTATTATGCGGCCAGCCTACTAGTCTTATAAAGATCATATTTTCAACTTGTACCAGACATGTGGTGTTAAAATTCCCCCAAAATGCAGCTCCATCTAAGCATGCAAATACTGCAGTGGCTCAATAAACCCGTAAGAATGATCTGACCAACTTTATAGCAAACATTTTGGAGGAAGGATTATTTGTAACCTGCAGTGAAATGACTGCTGCTCCAGACGAGTACAGGGATCAGTGGTGGTTTCTAAAACCTCACTTTGCCCCACTCTATTATTTCTGTGGTACCAATATAATAGAATTGCACAATCTAGTTCCTTTAAAAGTGCAAGACAAAAAAGGACAGACAAGCTAATACAAACACTAAAACGCCATCCCTGCAATGAAATACATTGTGTATGCAGAACATTTGATGAAAGGGACACCTGAGTATGGAGGCAAGGGTATGCAGGTGATTGTCTTTGAAGCATGTTGAAGTTCACATTTATTGGGGGTCATTACGACCCTAGCGCTAAGGGGTTAACGGTGCCGTAAAAGGCTGCGGCGCCGTTAACCCCTTAGCGCCTAATTACGAGGTCCCTTTGCGGGACCCAACCTTAACGGCTGGTCTAGACCAGCCGTTATAGTAGGGACCCGCAAAGGGACTTCCGAGGTAAGTACGGTACCACAATTTGCGGTACCGTACTTACCGCCTTCCCCATTCCCATTATGCCCTATGGGGCGAAAATGGGAATGGGGAAGGGCCATGGTGAAATGTGGAAGTACCGCCCCGCCAACCTTGGAATGGGGTGGTACTTCCCCATTTCACCATGGCGGACTCGTTGCAATACCGGCACCAAACATGGTGCTAATAGCGACATGGTTTAGCGTCGGTGTTGTAATGAGGGCCATTGTCTTAAAAAGGTAAGGAGCAGGGTGTTAAATGTCACTAGGGCACTTAAAATCAGGCCAGGGGTACAGAACCACTAGAGATATCTTTCATGCTTGTTTATTTTCACTGCGTCAATCTGAGCGTCTGGGCTGTTCAACTGAGTACAATGTATGATGCCGTTCAACAAATGGCAATGGCGCTTGGCATGATAAAGCTTGGGAAACAAAGACGATGGTTGGATCAGGATAGCACACAGGTGCTCAAAACACTTCCAAATTAAAGAGAGAGCCACTGACAGCTTTGCTTCTTTCTCAGTCATTTGAAAGCCCTATCTAAGAGGAAGGTTGGGCCATTATTCTGCCCTTTCCAGTCAGGAATGTTGCCAGATAGCACTTGCTGCGATGCCGCTTCCAGAAGGCAGAGGCCTGGTTACCAGTTGTCTAGCCACAGTCTGACTTTCCAAGCAGCAGGTCCTTGGTGTGCTGTGAAACACTACAATGGGTCTCTGAGGAAGAGTGAGTCCATCTGCTGCTTATCCCAGCCAGAAAGGTTGTTAGAAAACTCTTGCAGGTGTGCTACTTCCAGTTGATATAGTCCTGGGTATTAGGCATGTAGACCTTCCAAGCAGCAGATCACTTCAAATGGTCCTGTCAAGTGGGTGTGGGGATGGCCATGCTCCCTCCTTGAAAGAGGACTTTGGGCTTTCCAGTGAAAGCGTCTTCTGCTGTTTAAAATATGGTCTAACCTAATGGCAGTGCCCACCCCCTATATACCGATTTTGCCCCGATGTGTTAGTCAATTGTAAGCCTTCTGTCAGGGTCCAATCTTGGCTTCTTTAACAGGGGGTTTCACCTGTTGATGTCAGTCCCAGAGAGCTTTGTCTGTAAGAGGTTGGAAGTGGGCATAGAAAGTGTGTGGTCAAAGACATCCCAAGATGGTAGATCACTTATCTTAGATGAATCATTTCTCTGGAGTTGCTGTAATTCTGCACTATTCCCTGTCTGCCTTACTTCAAAGTGTCTCCACTAATTCTACCCTGATATGACACCTTGTTTGTCCTGGCAGGATCTTACTTTCTTTAAAGCACTCTTCCCCTCCTTACTGTGAGGGGTCAGTACTGTGAGGTGGACAACTGTTTGATGATTTGTTATCATAGGTCATTGCATTCTTTAAAAAAAGTCTTAAAAAATGCCTCACTATCCCTACTGTGCTGAGGATGTCCCTGCCCAACCAACGCTAAGGGGAAACACTCCAACACAGGATAACTGGCCCTCACACTAAGCAGCAAATACACAAAGAAAATATATGGTGATACAACATAACATGAACAACATTCAAAGTCTCTGAATAACCTTTTAATTTCCTGGGGATTTCCCGTCCCCAGACAGTTCTGTTAGTGTTCAGCCAAAGACAAAAAAGGCCTCAAATCAGTTATTGATATTTTAAAGTCAATGCAAATGTTTGTTAACTGCAGTTCCACTAGCAAATCTCTTGTTCTTGGTGAAATATCCACTTTCCACTTTTTCCAAATATTACGAGTGGTAATCCCAGCCACGATGCTTTGCCACCTTCCCCAAAAAGACTTCCCACAGTTCAAAAGAAAAGCAATATCCACAACTCCCAGTGATACACAGTTCTTGGTTAACAGTTAGTATTCTTGTGGTTAGTGTTTGAGGTTTCACAATGGTGTATATGTCAGGATGACGTCTTAGTACTGCTGCTTAAACTTTAACAACTTCACTTCTACTTCATTCACTATGGGAACAGTCACCTTTGTCTCAGAGTACTCCTCTTTGTTTGAACTACTACAATATTGCATCCACTGACACCAGATATACCACCGCAGCTTCAGTACGTTGGACTACTACCACAGCTGTAATGATGTGTTCTTTTAGACAGGCTTCAACAAGATATACTTCAAAGTGCTTCAACGCCCTATCTTTTACTCACCACATCACTCTGTCCTCTCACGCCTGTACCTTTCACCTATATAATATACGTAATGTTTGTCCCTTTCTGATCTTTCAAGCCACAAAACATATCTCCTCTGATATTCTCCCGGCTGTTTTATTGTTCCTCCTCCCTCTTTGGTCTTCCATTTACTCGTCTTCCTCCCCTGAAATCTGTTTTCAATGCCTACATTCGTCTTTTCCTTTTTCGCGACTCTATTTATTCTTCTCTTTGTACTCTGATTATTGTTTCAATCTCAACTCAAATTTAACTTTTTATGTCTTGTTTACAAGTTTCTATATGGCCTCACACCTCACAATCTCTCCTCTTTGGTTCCATTTTATAATCCTTCCCATTCTCTTCATTCTTCCTCTTGATTTCTTCTTGTTGCTCCACGTCCGCCCTGTGCCCAATATTGCTTTCGGTCTTTGGCCCTCTTGGCTCCTCTAAATTGGAATGCTCTTCCTTATTCTCTTCGCTCTATTTCTGTTTATGCTCTATTTCGTAAGTCGCTGAAGTTCACCATCTTCACTGCGGCTAATATGAACATTTGTTTTTATTGTTATTGATGCTTCATGTTTATTGTACTGATTGATTCTCTGTACAACACATTGGCTTAAGGAGCTATATAAAATACCAAAAAATACTAAATACTAGACAAGGCACTGGTCCTCTGAGTAACTCTCTTCAAAAGGGGCAGCCTCTTTGCCTCTCTTGTCTGTCTGCCACAAGAACAACCTGGGTTTGCATTTGAGACTCACTTATCTTTGTCTTCCACAGTCCCTGGCACTAAAGGTTTTGTCAACTTCAGAAATGGTCTTTACCTGCAGCCAGTTTCCCTTCCCCAATTTTGCCTGCACCTTTCTATCAGTTATCAGCCCAATCAATTACCCAGAAGCCTTGGTGCCACTTCCTTAGCGTCAGGTAATACTTACACACTTGTATCCTATGCCAATAAACTGTTATCAACTTCTCAGTACAGTTAGATTGCTTCTTAACTCTGAGAAATGTTGGTTTCAGTGTGAATATGGGGAAACTCTTGGCTTGGGTAATGCCTTTTCTCTTCTGCAATTGTTATATACTTTACCTTCTTTAACGGAAAGCTATGCCATCTTAGGATAAGTAATAGGATTCAGTCTTTCTTTAGAAATCAAAATTAGGCACACGCGACCACATCTTGATATAGTTGTCAAGGTTTAAAGTTTGATATATAATTGTATTCCTGTGTGAAAGTACAGGATATTGTTCATGCCTACTTTGGGAATCACAATTAGGCACACACATCCATTCTTTGATGTAGTTTTTGCAAGCTAAGTATGGTAATTCTTGGATTGTCAAGGTTAGGTATTTGGTAATGGTCTCAGCAGCGTTCCCTCTCATTAATTAGGGGCACACGACCACTCCTTCCAGCAGAAAACAGTCTTTTAATAATGGAACAATGGGTTCAGCCAATGTTAGCTTTGCACGGAAGTAAAATCTTTTCAAGTTATACGCAAGTGATCCATTTCCATTGTTCAAGGGACTTTTAACTGCAACAAACAACTTCTACTCACTTTAAGTCTTACGTGAGTTAACAGAGTGCTGGATACTGTTACCGACAATGTTTGCACAATGCGTTAGAATGCCGTGCTTGACTCACCGGCTTCTTACACACTGTGATTCGCATTGGTTTTCCTGACTTCTGCCACAACTTCTACTGCATCTGGCTTGCTGGGGACCCACACCCTTCTCAATTAAGGGGTCTCTGGCCCGGCCATACGTTCGGGGGCCCTTCTTGCTCCCGAGACCCACGGCTTGACAACTGCTACACGCCTCGGTCTCCAGCACGTACACTGCACAGCAACCTCAGCAATCAGGCTCACATGCACATCAGAGTTTGGGGGAACAGGACACTCTCAGAACAAGCAGGTGAAACCTGCTGTCTCCATGTTCCAGCGTCCCTCTTGTTCTCCCACTTCTGTTTGGTTTGACAGCCTTCTTCTGCTACAACTGCTACAGCTGACCTCCCAGTCACAGCTCAGCTCCTTCCATTGCTTTCAAGTGCAAACACCTGAGTGGGGCCTTTTATGGCCCACAGGTTCCGTCAGGTGTGGGCTGTTAGCATTAATTGCCTGACTACTGCAGCTGCAAGCCTCTTCAGCCCTCTTCCTCGTTCCAATACTATTCTGGCACGTGTAGTCCCCTTCAGTAAAGTTAGTTTTGTTTCACAATTGAGCTCTTTTTAAGGGTATATTTATTTCCCTTAAACTCATCAAAAGATGGACTGTCAGGATTGATTGTTACAGAGAAGGCTATTGATTTTAAGGCATTTTCTCTAGATCCTTTTATATTATACCTGAGGGAGTAAGGATGGTATTTATTCTTAAAAGATCTTTCTATTGACAAGGTTTGCACAGATTGAACAGAGCTTGTAGCCCGGGTCACAGATCTTATATGGGTGTCAAGGATACTATAATGACATCTGCCACCCCTTGTTTTGGCAACCCATAAAGGCACTTCCTTTCAGATGACAAATACTGTGTCTCATCCCACGGGATCTCCTTACCACCCATGGCCCTATCTACTCCCAGGTGATCCTCCCGCTGTACACCACCCCTTAGTGTCAGGATCAGGAAGCGTCTGCCTTTCCTTGACCACCTGGGAGGAAACTTTAGGCAGGGTTTCAGTGAGGGATCCGTAGAATTCTTAACATTATCCCCAGAAGTTATATCCTGTACTCATGTTAAGGTGACAAGCATTCCTAGAAAATTCTATGCAGGATACAAATGATCTGTTTTGGGTAAAACTCATCCCAACACATTGGTATACAGAACTCAGTTAAAAAAAAGGGGTGTGGGCAGTACAATGGTACATTCCCGTAGACCTCCATATCAAACTACAAATGGCATATATATATTTTCTAATCTGCAACCAGGCTCTGGGGATGAACAATTGTATACAAATGTGAATTGTAGTTAAACAGGTATGCCTACAGTTAAGGGCACCCCCTTGCTGTTCTAACTTTGGATTCCAGTAGGCTCTTTGCAGGAATGCATGTTAGTACCATGTTGCCAAACTACAGGACAGCTGCTGTGGGTATGAGTCGACAGTCCCAGCAGAGTTACATATTTTCACTGTACTTTTCCACATGGGGCCTTATGAAAGTGTGACTGATTAGCGGAACTCACATTCTGAGGATGAATTAACAGCCTCAGTATGTGTTACAAAATGAAAAAACCTCTGGATGCCTACTCATTCAGGTGCCAATCTGTCACAGCACCTCCTTGGATAAATTCACCTTCTGCTGTCCAGGGAGACCAAGAAAAAATGTGACAAAGGCACACCCCAGATAGACCACCTGTTAGTTTTTTTGCAAATGAAGGGTCAATTTCATCAAAAGAGTGCAGTTTCTAACTATGGCCATACACTTCATTGTTCATAGATTAATTATGATGACCTTCAATTGGCAAATATTATGCAATATATCTAAGAGCCTGAGCAGGCCACTGAATGCTTCTGAGAGCAAAGCAGCTTCATCTGATAGAGCCAAATGCCATCAATAGTACCATTAAGCCAGCCTCTAAAATTGACAATTCCAGTACTAGTTAATTGATCTGTTGGTTTCTTTTAACGCCGCCTTGCTGATGACAATCAGATCTCCTTCTCCATTCCCTCTTTCTACCCTGACATTTCAGAGCTCATCACCAGCTGCTTCTGAGCCATCCATCAATGGATGACACCACAATTCCTGATGTTAAACTCCTGTGGATTGGAGGTCAACTTTCTCCCAGTCTCTAATGCAAAACCACTCCTGATTACATATCTCCTTTCTTCTGGACCCCCTCACTCCATCACCCAATGCTCACAAACTTGATGTCCTGTTTGAAAAATCACTACATTATTATGACTGCCACTGCAGTCAGTTTCAAACTTCAGAATCTTAGATTTGCCATCACCATACCAGGGACTTCATTTCACCAAAATGCCTGGGGTAGCAGAAGTGACATCACACAGCACTCAACCTCTAATGACATCACAGGAAGTGATGTCATCTGACCCCACCCCAAAGTGACATAATGGGAAGCGATGGAACACAGCTTTTTACCCCTTGACAAAACAGGAAGTGGCATCACATAGCATTGTTTCTAAGTACACTATGGAAAATATGGTTACGGTACCACTGTAAAGTGATATACATTGCATACAAAAATGGATCATCATATGTATCATTGATATCAGTGTGTATAGGCCCATATTACCAAGAATGCAAGCAGACGTCCATGGCCAAACGATAATGATGTGTTATTATATAGCACTTACGCTTAAGCGCTTCATATAGAACAAATATACATACAATATCAACCAACCTGTGTTGGTACTCATTTATCAACCTCAGCAGGAAGAAAGGCTGAGTTGACCTTGCTGGGTGTCGAACCTGCAACCTGCAGATCACACACACACATTGCAGCAGCAAGCACTCTACCCACAGCTATCTTACCAGCTATAGCTACCAGAAAACCAGCCACACCAGAAACAAAGAGCCACATGCTGCTGGCCACAGCCCAGGAGCCTAAAAAGTGTTTTTTTTTTTACGTTTTTTTAGGGGTAGCAAGGGAGACTTCAGGGGTCGCAGTTGTGACCCCTAAATGACATCCCTGCACCATACCCAAAACTCTAATCGCCATCCTAGTCCTTGCCAAATGTAATACTTTTCCAGACTGCAAATGATTTACTCTTTGCTTCCCTCAACACAACACTCATCTTTGACAAATTCATACAAATGTATTAGATCGTCTTCCAATTCAGCTTTCGGCCAACATGCCAGGTGGCTAGCCACACAAAATCACTCCCACTTCCAGTTTTCACCCTTTGGGCCTCATTACGACCCTGGCGCTAAGTGAAAAACGATGGCGGTAAATGATTACCGCCATCGTTTTCCACTAGGTCCGATCATGACCCGTGACCGTTAACTACGATGCCATTAGCGGCATCGTAGTTAACGCTGCCTCTAACTGCACCAAGGACGCGCGCACGCGCCCTGCCACACCGTAATTACCGGCATGGCGCAAAGGTACGCGAATGACGACCCAAGCGGACATGCACCTAACGCCATCACCCAGCCCGTTAAGTACCTTACCGCTATGGTGCAAATTACGCCATCGCGAACCAACCGTAAAGGGCCTTGTGCAGTGAATCCAGCTGCCACAGGTGCACAGAATCAGTACAGGTGGAGGCAATACAGACTCAGGAAGTACAAAAAGAGCACACCCAACCCCTTCCCACACCCAGTCACACTCCACAATGATTCCAATACGACTAGCAATGTTGGGGCTGGAGGACCTGATAGCAATGCAAGTGCTACAACTACTACTACAACAACAACAACAACAACAACAACAACAACAGGCCGCACAGAGGAGATGCAGGAGGAGAAGGAGGGCAAGGCAGGGCCAGCAAGCCCCACCAGCACAGCCAGTGGCACCACGCAGGCAGCCCCCAATCCCACGCATCAGAGCCAGTCCATTCAACCTCACCGCTGAGCAGATCCACACCCTGTACCGACTGGACCGGGACACCATCACCACCATCGTGGACATGATACACAACGACATCGTCAGCATGATTGAAACACCCACCGCCACGCCCCCCCTACTGAAGGTAGTGTCCGTGCTCCACTTCCTGGCCACAGGCACCTACCAGCACACAGTGGGGCATTTGCATGGCATATCACAACCATTATTCTCACGTACACTGATCCAAGTGCTCGATGCCCTCCTCAAGCACACAGACGACCACATCTCATTGCCACGGTCTGCCCAGGAGATTGCTAACACCAAAGTGGGTTTCCATGCACTAGCTGGCATACCTGGTTGCATTGGTGCCATCGACTGCACCCATGTGGAATTGGTGGTCCCACATTCCATGGAGGTACCGTACCGCAACCGTAAACTATTTCACTCAATCAACGTGCAAATGGTCTGTGACTCCAACAGGATCTTCACACATTGTTGTGCCCGATTCCCCGGATCAACCCATGATTCAATGGTCCTGCATAACTCCACAATACCACACTACATGGAGCGACATGCAGGGCCAAGATCCTGGCTACTCGGTGAGTCTCATGTCATGAGCATGGAAATGTGAAGTGGGTAGGTGATCGACGTACCAATGCATACTTCACCTGGCAGAAAGGGGAGGGGGAATGATGCATACTTCACCTGGCAGAAAGGGGGGGGAATGAGGCATACCTCACCTGGCAGAAAGGGGGGGGAATGATACATACTTCACCTGGCAGAAAGGGGGGGGGTGATGCATACTTCACCTGGCTGCGACTAGCAGTAGCCAGATCATACCCTGAGGCAGCACTTACGTCATCTGACACCTGTATACATGATGCGTGACCTAAGCAGCCCTACCATGTGAATGAAGGTGTGTCCCAACCATGACACAACCATCTGCAAGTGCAATGTACAAAATGTGACCACATTGACTCCAACAAAATGCACCTACATGCACGTCACCAAACACCATCTACTGAAAGACCTGTCCCCCATAACTGCACACAAAGGAGGTACATGATGGACAGGAACATCAATACACCACAACACAGACAGCAAGGCCCACAAAATGTCCCTATTGACATCAGTATTGTTCACTGGGGTCATAATGAGGCAGACAGCAATGTTGCAATCATGTGAGCGTTGACCTCACAGGACACGTGCCAGGTCACCTAAAGAAACGGCCTGAACGGACACAGTGGATGGGCACTCACAAGGCACTTGTCCCCCCTGCATACATTGTGTCTCGGCATGCAAAACAGTACATGAGAGCCATGAACATATACCGGTTGCATAGTGTGAATCCATTAGCGCAACTAAAAGTGGTGCAAAGTAACAGTTGAATGCAAGGCATGGTGGCACGTCATGTTCAGAAATCAATCTCATCCCTGACACATACATTGTTGCCCAAATACAGGTGATGCAGGCTATCCCCTGAAGAGGTGGCTCCTTACACCAGTCCGGAACCCACAGAACCAGCATGAGGAGGACTTCAACTGTGCCCATGCACGTACCCGTGTGGTGATTGAGCAGGCATTCGGCCTACTGAAGGCACGTTTCCGCTGCCTCAGCAAGTCTGGCGGGGCACTCCTGTACCGCCATGAGAAGGTTGCGAAGATCGTCATGGCATGTGTCATGCTACACAATATGTGCGTCAGACGAAATGTGCCCCTGCCCCCTGACGCAGAACTGCAACCACCTGACGATGAGGATGATGAGGGTGGGGATGTGGCAGCACCTCAAGGAGGCAGCGATGCACAGGAGGGGCGTGAAATGCGTCAGAATGTCATTGACCAATGCCTCTAGCACACACGGCGGGTGTGTGTAACATGGAGACGGCACTTGGGGCACAGTGTGTGTCTGGGACATGCACACTGTGGACTGTACAACAATAAAGCACACATACGCAATGAGCAATGTCCACACATTTGATTTGTGCTAAACGACAAAGTGTATTATGATTGTGAAAAGGTATAACACACCCACTCCCCCCTCCCGCCTCCCCCCTGAACTCCCCAACACAGCCACTCCCCTCTCCACCCTCCCCCCTGAACTCCCCAACACACCCACTCCCCCTCCACCCTCCCCCCTGGAATCCCTACGAAGGTGTGAGTAAGTCTGTGCAGCAGTGTGTGATGTAGTAATTCTCCACTGTCTGGCCACTAATGACAGTCCCCTCCCCTGGCCCCCGGGGCACCCCTGCCCATGCTGCGCAGGTTCCTCCCCGATCGGCAGATGGGGCTGCTTGGTGACGAGCTGGCAGCCGAGGAGGTTCCTGCCTGCACATTTGGACGCATGTCCCGAATAGTCTGCACCAGTTCTGAGATGACGTGCCGCACAGCAGCGAGTTCTGTGCAGATGTCCTTCGTGGAGGACTCAATGGCAGCCGTGACTCTGTCTGCACATTTCTCCATTGCATCCCTTGCCCCCCACACTCTGCAACGTGCTCATTGAGGAGCGAGGATAGTTGCTGCTGCCGGGTGACGATCTCATCCAGGGTCTGTTGGTTCTTCTGGCTCATGGCTAGTGGCATTGGTATTCCCATTGGACTGCTCACCTCCTGCAGCGGGGATGGGGTGGCTGGCCAATCCTCGTCCTCTAACTGCCCCTGTGTGGCATCCGCATGCAGGCTGCTTAGGGAAATGGAGGGGGAATGTGGGTGGGCAGTGGGGCTTCCATCCTCAATCTCCTCAATGATCCCTGCTTCGCTATCGGAGGAGGCTGCAATGGCAGCGATTTCGCCAAGAGTGCTGCTTGCAGCAGAGCCTGTCCCTTCGGTGGGCACGATTTGTGTAATGTGTGCTGCTGCTGCTGATTCTGTGGTGACAGTTGTGGTGGCTGTCAGTGCCCTGTCCTCTTTTCCTGGCAGGGATTGTGGCTGCTGTGGTGTTTTCCTCGGGACGGCAGAGATGGAGGCTTGCGGTCTTGGCACAGTTGTCCTGGCCCTCTTGGTGGCTGTGGCGGTAGTGGTGTCCTCATCCTCAAGGTCTGATTCTGAGCCTGTGGTGGAGCAAAGGAGGGATAGTGTTATTAATGGGTCTGCGGACATTGGGCGTGCATTGTGACGAATGACATCTTATCAGTTAGTACATGCAGCACATTTGAGGCAGGGGCATACAGGTTGTCTGCGTTTTGTGTGGAAGTAGCATGGAGGTATGTGGGTGCCGGCAGTTAGGGTGTGCATGCTGCATGTGTACAGGGTGGAGATCGGATGTGTCTGTGGGCAGTCTCCTGCTGATGTGTTGCATTTGCACTATGGGGCCACATTGTACTTCACATGATTGGACTTTGGTGAATTTTGCATGGCTTGATTTGAGCCACCTACCTGCATCTCCTGATGTCGGGACTCCTCTCTCCATCCCTCCTACTCCTTCTATGCTCTCCATTCCGATAGTGGAGGCACAGATTTCCTCCCATGCCTGCAATTTGATGGGGGAATCTGATCCTCCCCCGGTTGCCGTGCCCAGGTTCCTGTTCGCTGAGAGGATGCTCCTGACGCGGAGCCTCAGGTCGTCCCACCGCTTTCTACACTGCTGTGCGGTGCGTGGTACGGTTCCCACCGGACTGACCCGCTGTGCCACCAGGGCCCATATGGCCTTCTTCTTGGCAATTGCCAGCCTGGTCATTTGTGTGGAGAAGACCACCGCCGCATTCTCCTGGAGGGTCTCCGCAAGCATGGTGAGTTCCTCCCGAGTGAAGCGGTCCTGGCGCTGCCGATCGCAGGCTTTTTTGACAGCTTTTGGCATTTTCTAGTTGGAAAATGGGTGGGTAATTGGTTTTGACAGGTCTCAGGGTCGGATGTAGAGTGGTTGGGGAGGATGGCAATGGATTGTGTTTTTAAAGATGGCCGCCATGCTCTTTTCCGTTCCGCCGCAATGACGCTACTTCCGGTTCCGCTTATTTACGGTCACCGCTAATTGCGGTGACCACTAATTACGGTGATCGCTAACTACGGTCGCCGATATGATGTGTGGCGGTAGTGCACCTTGCGTGGCGTACGATGCAGGTAGGGCCCATTTAGGGTCATTTACGCCATGGCGTAATTTACATTACCGGCATGGCGTAATGCTCGTGCGCGATGGGTCGGAATGTGCGGCTCTTTATGACATCGGACCACCGTGTAAACGTTCATTACGCCATGCCGGTAATGTTCGATACTTACCGCCTGGGTCGTAATGAGGGCCTTTGTCTTTTATGCTATCCATAGCCCCGATCCCGCCTATCGAGTGGATGCATGTTCCTCTACTCCCCTGCACAGCCTTTGCAATCTGCAACTCTCAACTGTCTCTCTGTTCCCTTGATCCCTTTTGAAGCCCCCTGCTTCAGCTCATTCTCTTGGAGTGTAAATACCTGGCATCAAATTAATTAAATCAGTGTTCATATTTAGGGCCAGGCTGATGGCCAACTGCTAGCCAGTGAAGGCGCCTCCTCTACCCTGCCAATACCTTTCCCTCTAATCACCCTACCTGCCTTGCCAAGCCACTAAAGAAATACATATATGTACAATGCATCAATGCAAATATTTGCTCATGGAAACATTTATACAACAGTCACATTATATTTATGTACGACTGCCCGTTACAACATATTTACTTGATATGTATCACTACATTACACTACCCATTTCAACTGCAGCCTTATTGACAATGACCTATATAAGGCCACCCTGAAAGGCGTTTGCCTCTATTGTCTGCATTTTTCACTCAATGTAGAGCGTTTCTGTCCAACCAACCAAATAAATACAAATGCAAATACACAAACCACACCAGAAAAGGGACGCATACACACACGCACACCCACACTGCAGAATATGAGGAAGTATGACCGCAAAAAGACTGCATGCAGCCATCATTCTGTCACCCCTCTATACAACACAAGACGCAATAAACAGGTGGTCACAAACCTCCAAGACGGCATATTGTGTAACATATTGTGTAACACGCATACCATCTGCACAAAACAAATTAGGATCATTGCTGCAGATGTTGAAGTATGCTACATGCAACATCCCATGATCAAACAGAAAAAAACACATGCATTTGATTATGTTTCTGGTGTCTTTGTCAATTGTGTAATGCATCACAGATCCCCTCTTCAAGGATTGGTCAGGCTACAATTGTGAAACTAAATGCAGAAGAATGGAACCTTGGAAAGCACTGTAAATTTGCTGTCATGTCACGAATGATGTCCGTTTATTGCTGTAGCTAAAATAGTTGTGATCAACAGAAGCAGTTTCTGCATTCCATCCTTCTGACCATATATGGACTGTACCGAATTGCATGATGGTAGCTGATGTTGCACCATGGTGCCCGCAAGCGAACCATCACATGACAAATATCCTGCCATTGGTCAAGGCGAAAAGATTGTACTGGAAACAAAGCACTCACAAATCCCTAAGATTCATACATTAGGAGTACAAGGTGTAATTTACACAAATAAATACAATTTAGTATTAGTTTTAAAAAAACATGAAATATGGGACATACGTTCAATATCTCTACTCAAAACACATATACACTATTGACATAAACAACATGCGGAAACACAAGTAAAAACAACATGCAGCTCTTTCCTAAGACGCAATTGTCTTTTTATACAAGATAACGAAGCATTTACCATCCGCCCATGCATATCAACACACCAGGTGGATTTAACAATGCACTATAAACACGCCCCCTCCAAATAATTCTCTTCACATGGCAGCCAAGTGGTACCATGTGCACACACAATAAAAGCACACCATACAACATACATTTTACTTTCACTTCACAACTATTGCAACTTTAAACACTCATACAGCCATAATAAACAAAAAGAAAATACATATAAAATTCACTGTAATCTGCAGGATGTCTGTTAAACAAATCTTGCCACATGTATATAGTAACACCTTCGACACACTTAATATGTACACGTGTGCAATACAGTGTTTATAGTCAAATGATCTGTTGCAGTGTTTGACACACTCCTGGGCAACATGCGCACCCCTTCTAAACATACTGTACTCTGTGGAAATATGACACAATCATAGATCCTGAACTAAAACCTTCACCAATATATCCCAAACTCTTCACCACAATTTAGAGGCACACCGAATAAAAAACAAACTCTGGGCAGAATCATATGCACTCAGAGCTCAGACACACATACTGCATTCTGCAACAAACATATTGCACTTCCGGCACAACACCAACATCAATAGTAAACTCACAACCAACAACTGGTGTTCACTTAAACGAACATCAAATTATCAAGCAGATCATTCAGCTTTGCCAAAACAGGGAATTGATGGTCCCAGAGAGCCTGCACCACAAACCCCACTAACACCACAGACCAGGGGTCTGCAACCTGCGGCTATCCAGATATTTTGGACTATGATTCTCATGATCACTTACTATTGACTGTTATGACTGGCTGATGGGAGTTGTAGTCCAAGACATCTGGAGAGCCAAAGGTTGCAGGCCCCTGTCACAGAGAATATCAACACCAGTACTTTGGCACCTTTTGGTACAATACCATCTAGAAAGGAAACATAACAAAAGACATACATGATGTTAATAATATTGATTTTAATTGTGCTCTATTGCTGCCACAAGTTCTTCCACAAAGATAATGGAGGACATATTCACAGCCTGAAATCATGTATATGGAGAATTGATAAAGCAAAATAATATTTCTCCATATATTAAAGATTAAACTGGTCACATTATCTGTATAGAAATTGTCTAAGACTCTTTTATTTAGCAAAGCCTATGTAGGCAAGGTCAGTAAAATAAAGTTAATTCTGCAGTTTAGGAATAGAAGAACTAATTAAGAAAAATGAAAATAAAGGCAGAATGCATTTTTGACGGATTGTTGTGCAATTTATAACAAATAGAGGGAGTGTCAAAGCACAAGTATAAGCTAACATGGAATTATGGTTTAAGAAGATTAACCATATTTGTTGTCACAGAGAAGTGGTCAGGAACATAAGGCATTGGAATTCTAAAGCAGTAGGGCCCATACGGCTAGGCAGAGATGAGAGTGTCAAGTGGCTCATAGAATATGACTAGATGGAGCGAGGATGCCCTTCATCCTAAACCTAGCACTTGATCCACTATCCTGTTCCTATATCCTACTCTACTGTCTTTGTCCATGGTTCATGTTTCTACCTCCACTGAAACATCTGGTCTTACATCCACATCCACTCACCCATTGTTAAAGGCAGTGGCCCTCCGCTCTGTAAATCAATGTTAAAAAATGTTGTAAGCATTTGTGTAAAAAATGCATTGTTTTCCCCGTAATTTTGGTTAAATAAAAATAAATAAATAAACAGGACCAAATGAAAAAGAGATGTGCATGCAGGAGACAGGAGGACTAAAAGGGACTTTATTGATAAGATATAACATATGCAATGCCATGAGAGTCACTGTTTTGCTTAGTCAAAGAAGTACACTTTAAGTGTTAGTCTCATGAAAACCTATACAAAGTACTTGTTTCATTTACTTCCTTTCATTGCAATAAAAATAAACTCACTATGTTCCCTGTTGTAAAACCAGAATAGTGGAGAGAGCGTTTTTTCTTCGACAGATCCAAAAGAAGCAAACTATGAACAAACCGATATTATTAAGCACAATAACTTTAAAACCTCATGTAATAGTACGGACCCATGCAATGAGATACTGGAACTTAAAAAAGAAGTCTGCTAGCTTGCTGAATAATTTTCAAAAATCCAAAAGTAGTATGGATATTTTGTCTACTAAAGTATGATTTTTTTAACTAATCATGTTAACAATCAATTTCGGGACATACCTAGTAAACACTTGGATCTGGCTGATGCACTACAAGTCATCCAGGAAAAACTTGTTAGAAGCAACAGAGCCCCAGTACATGCATGAAAAACAAGCAGTTGGTGAGCAGGTACAAGTGGATCTAGGTTATGTGGCCTAAGCCCCACCCACCTGCCAATCACTGCTAAACTGTTGGTGCCTTTCTGTTTTGCTGCCCTTTTTCCCCTTCTTACGGAGCCAACCAACCTCTTTTCCTTTGCAGTTGTTGAGCACCTTCTTATTCCTGCCTCTTCCTTCCTGCTCATAACTCTGTCTCTCGCCCAGTAGTTCCAAAGTGAAGGGCAGACAAAGAAAAGGGCAAATCCTGTTTGCACCGGGGGGAACCGGGCCCAAACCCCTGCTCAGACAACGGGTAAGCAAGTGCCGACATGTGTTTTCTCCGTTTGTCCCCACAGGCCATCCTCACAATCACCAGGCAATGCCAACGTCAATGATATTGCCGTCCTCTAAGGCATGGACTCCGCATTGCAGCAACCTCGCCCACATCAGCCTAAAGTCTATCAGCACCCCCTCAGCATCCACAACACAGAAGTTCATGCTCACCACCATCCGCTCAGCTATCACCCATGCAGCAGACAACACTGACCTCATCAGTACACACAAACATGACACCATCTTCATCCCCGAGATATGGATGACACTCACCTCCACTCACATTATAGACATCCTTCTCCCTGATGGCTACAGCATCCAACACAGAGACTGGCCTACAGGACAGGCAGAGGCCTCAAAGTCATCCACAAGACCTTGTGGCCCTGCACCAGACTTGATGTCAACAACGTTGGCTCCTTCGATGTCCTCTCCTGCCACTTCCCGCTTTCCCTGATGAACACAGTTACCTTTCATCTCATATACAGACCACCCAAACCCACTACCGCATTCATCAAAGACTTCACTGACCTGGTCACCACCATATCCCTCACACACACTAACATCTTCCTAGACAGCAAGGCCACCAGATCGATGAAGGAAGCTCTCCTTGACCTTGTCAACACCATCAGCCTCACAGAGCACACAAAAGACCAAACTCACTGAAAAGGTAACATCCTTGACCTAATCATCACTGCTCTGCCTTCCCTCCACTACAGCTCTCCTCTTTCGTTTGACTTGTTTGACAACCTGGCTGTGCCTTTCAACATTATGTGCATCACCCCAGTCAAGCACTCCTAGCAGAAACCCATCATACAAACCTTCAAGAACTTTCCGGTGGAAGCCCTCATGGAAGCCCTTGACAACCTCCACCTCACCTGGACTGAATACTCCCAACGGTACTGTGACTCTCTACTGGAAGCGCTCAACACCACCTTCTCAGCCTCCATCGACCGACACACGTGCCTCTGAAACAACCCTTCTGCAAACCGACACTGTCAGCACCCTGGTAAACGCAAGTACTCAACCTCAGCAAAATAGTTGTTAGGAAACAGGAGAAAACATGGCACAGCAAGATTCCCTAGCACAGACACCAGCTCTGCATTCTCATCACATCCATCCTCATGGAATTTCCAAACCCTGGACAACTTTCAAGATATGCTCTACAGAGGACCAGGTAGAAGCACTGGCCACCCTCAAAGCCACATCATAGATAGCTGGTCAAGTGGCACAGCGGGTAGAGAGCTTGCTTTGACATCGGAGCAGAGTCTGCTAACGCAGGTTCGAATCCCGGCGGGGCCAAACTCAGCCTTTCATCCTTCCGAGGTCGATAAATGAGCACCACACACCGTGGGTAATAATAAGCAGCACTCAGATACCTGAGGGTTCGTAGCGTTATACAAATGCCAAATTATTATTATTATTATTATTATTATTATCATGTTCAGACAACATCCTACTAGCATCCATTCTTAAGACCCTCCCGCAGAAATTCTCCTTCCCTATCTAGAGATCATCAACAGCTACAGCTCCCTAACTCAAGGCACCTTCTCATCGACCGTAAACACAGGAAAAATTCTCCCTCTATTAAAGAAACCTACTCTGGATCCTGAACACATGCAAAAATCTGCCACTGCAAAAATGAAAGAACTAGAAGGCAACCCTTCTCTGCCTATGCTCCAAGACTATGGAACCTCCTCCCCATCAGCGTCAGACTCACCCCCACGCTCCTACAAATCAGAAATGAACTCAAGACCTGCCTCTTCAAGGAGTCTCTCCTCTTCAACATCAACGCCATCATTTCACCCTGCGCGACCTGACTCACTAGACATCATCCACCCCTCTCCTCCCCACCATCCTGTACAGCTATACCCCTCCTCTGTGCCCCTCTGTATCCTACCCCCACTGTATATCTGTTCTGTTGTTACCTCTGAAAAGTGCTCTGTTATGAATCTACCTCTGTAAAGTGCTCTGTTATGCATCTGTGCTGTTGTATACCTCTGTAAAGCGCTCTGTTGCTTCTCGAAGTCAGGTCTGCATTCAATTAATTCAATAATAATATTAATAACAAGCTACAAAAGCCAATATGTCTTCAGTCAATAATAGAAAAACAGCAACTGGATAGTGTCATATTGTTTTAGAAAAAGCCCATGGTTGGATATTTAACTGTAATGGTCACCACATTTATCACTATGAGCAACACTACTATCTGTGTTTGAATGGCTGAGGATCATTTCCCTGGCCAGATCGTTCCTTGTCTGATTTGCTAGTCTGATCTTTATGAAATCACTCCTTTCAGCAAATGGCTCAAGTTGGTCAATCAACAGCCAATCCATTATCAAAATGTTGCCTGGCTAACTGAAAACTAAGCAAGTGTCTGTGAGAGGTCTATACTACAAGTGTGAACTGAATGGATCTTGTTACAGCCTATGGTGAAGAAAATCCTATAGTATGTTACTTGTACCCAGACAGCGGCTGGGCTCTGTGATGCTTTTGTTAGATCTTCCATTTGTAGGATTTGAATTCACAGAGCTAACAATGTTGACATGCTGATTCTCCGTGGTCCACTCTGTCTGGCGGGCCCTTTGATTGCTTTGATTGCAGATGCTGCAGAATGCAAATTGGGGTCTGTGGATTGATGTGTTAGACCCCTAAAAACAACAGTTCTAGTTGTATAAATGTCTTGGAACATATCTGGGTTGGCCCCCTAAATGGGGGTGGTTGACTGGCAGGTATTTGTCATGACCAATTATGTCTGGGGAAATTGGGACAACTACCACCAGCCACAAATTGCAAGTTGTCACTTTCTTTATACCAGCTCAAAAAGTCAAAATAGATAGCCAGATTGGGGGTTTTGGAATTTGGTTGATAATACATTTATTGGTTTATTTACAAACCATATTGTATTGACTACTAAGTCGTTATGTCTAATGTTTACTCTTTTTACAACAACAACAAATCCATGCTCTAATATACCCCACCATGACAACCCAAAATATGTGTATTTAATATTCCAAATAGGCAACCATACTTCAGAAAAGAAAAACAACCTGCCTTCTCGTATTTCATGAATGTTCCATTCATAAAACACACAAACAACTGTGTATATAAAGGCAAATCTTGATACATATTCTAGATAAAAGAATGAAACCCTATCCTCTAAAATATGAACATGCAGATTGTTATCAGTTGGAGTGAAAATGAAACACAAACATTCTTAGAATACATTTTACAGCAACAACATTCTATTTGTTTTCTCTGGAATCATTGACAAGTGTTTCCATCAAAGCATAATACTGGCTTACCATAGAACTGATTGAACACTGAAATGTTGGGCACTATTGGTTTCTAGCTTCAACATAGCTACAAGAATGTTTGCTAGGGTCCATATAGATTCACCTATTTCTAAGTACTTGGGTACAGGGTGAAAGATTTAATTTTAGCAAGTAAAACATTTTGAAAAATGAAAAAGAAATCTGCCAGCGAGCTTTAATTGGCTTTAGGGGTCCACCTATTGTTGAATACTATTTATGTGCAATGTTATGTGGAAAATGACATTAGTTATTTAAATTGACATTATTGTCTTGGGAATTAAGTGGGGGGATTCATTCTGATTCCTTCTTGAAGACTAAACCTGAAAATCTGTGATTCCTGTTGTACATCATGCTCATGAACCCGGATATAATTTGCTCCAACGATGACAAGAGAATTAATTAATAATGCATTGTTGTCAGAGACAAATGCCCTGCACAATTTTGGAATGTAGGACAATGTATTTTAAGAATACTTTCACAGTTTAATTTACAAGCATAGGCACTGTTTACAGACAGTCCTTGTGAACAGGGTTTCCCCAAAATATGATTAAACATCATCTGGAATATAATGTATTATTGGGACATTTATATAAAGCATCTTGTGTTATTAAACTTACTTTTGTTTTTTCTTACCGAGGCCAATAACAGGTATGGACATCAACAGCTTGTTTAAGGCAACTCTACCAGGTCTGTACTTCCATTCAGTCTGTCCCCCCACTCCAAAATCCCTCTCAGGCAAGTCACATTCTGTCTTGGGATAGGCTTAGGCATTCACCTCACTCTGGAAAAGACGTTCTTAGGGATAATGTCCATATGGACCCCAATCTGCCTTTAGTTCTGCCAGGTAGGCTCTATTCCTGTGATGCTTTCCCTAAAACTCTCTCCCTCCTCCTATGCGTTTATCTTTAAATACTCAGCATACTCCACCACATTTGGGATTGGACAGACTCTGTGATAGGTAAAGTTATAATACAGTTATAATAACTCATACTTTTCAATATTTCCTTCTTATATGGGTGTAATTGGCATCAATCAACTGAATTCAAATACATTTCAATATATTTTTGGCTTTCAAATTGAACCAAGGGTTAAGAAATTATAGCCAAACATGTCATTATTCATCATTTGTAATACATTTCCTTGATGCACATTGTAATATCCAATACAGCATGCATTATGAGTGTTGCTATGTTTCTGGTATCAGCAAAAA
The DNA here is from genome assembly GCF_040938575.1 of Ambystoma mexicanum. Classification (NCBI taxonomy): domain Eukaryota; kingdom Metazoa; phylum Chordata; class Amphibia; order Caudata; family Ambystomatidae; genus Ambystoma; species Ambystoma mexicanum. The sequence goes on from NC_090941.1 coordinate 1,046,258,866, forward strand.
CATCTACTTTTTTCAAAACAAAAGACTCCTTTAATTGGCTATTTAATGGCAATAATATATGATTTTATAAGACAGTGTTTGTCTCTGCCAGGTTAAGGCTTGTGGTTTGTGTAGACATATGTTTCTCCCATCTTGCCAGGACTGGCTTGAGCTAAATACAATATGAAGCTCACAAGGACTGGGGACACAACGTTGTGTCTATGTATTAATGGATTAGTCATAATAATTGAAAATGAGGTCTGTGTTACAGAATGCTGACACTTGCCTTTCTTGTTTCAGAATAGCTGATATGTGCATAAAAACATATTAGGTTAAACTAAGTTGAACATTTTCAGGATGCACTTAGAAAGGAAAATACTTTGTGTAATTATTACTGTGACTGTCAATTTTGTGAAGTTTTTGCCTAGAGACACATTCAACTAAATCTTTATAACTTATAATACACATTCTTTCTATCATCATCTTGCAGACTATACCATTAAAATGTATTTTGCATCAGTCTGTATGTTCATCCTACAACATGGTTATACAAATACAAGCTCATTTGCATTCAATGATTTCGTGTTTGCAAGACAGCTTTGTTCATTTTGTTTATTAGGAAACACGATATACATAAATTAGTTTAGAAATGCATATCTTCTTATAATAAGTGTTACATTTTTGGCAACATTTTTGGCAAACAGTATATATTATTCATGTTTTTATTGTATGTAACATTGTTATTGAAGGCACAGGAGATTATACTACTCTAATTACCCTTGTACTTCTCCTTACCTTCCAAAGTCTGTTGCAGACTTGGAATACTGAATACATTCAAATGTAGCTGCTGTAATTCTAGTGAGATGTACCATAAGCATGACACATGTGATACTCGAGACATGATCTGGCAGTATTAGGGCTGGCAAAGGCGATGCATATTTGCATCAGTGATTGGCTGAGCATAATTAATTGTACGCCAGACACTTTTGCACATTATGGGGTCGATTCATGGAATTAATGTGTGCCGAAAATTCCCGCGCAGAGGTGCCAAAATGTGCGATTCGCAGTAAAAGTGGGAAAATCTCAGTGCAAGTGCGAAAATCGCAGGGAAACCAGCGCACATCGATTCATGGAAGACCGTGCGCGAGAAAAACATGGAATGTGCGCTGAAAAAGTGCGCCGCGCACGCCGGCACACAGGTCATCCAACAGCGTGCGCCACGGCCACTGCGAAATCGCACATAGCGCGGCGCACATCACAAAAGTAGGCGGAACACGGGGCGTAACACTCGGAATGGGGAACAACGCGTGAAAACATGGGCGTCACAGGGGAAGTACAGGAGGCAAGTGCGCGGAACGCCCACACGCTCACCTACAACCCGTATTCATGGAATCGAATAGGGCAAACCAGCGCACAGTGAAAGACGCGCACAGGGCCAAACAAGTACGCCACAAGAAAGCAGGCGGTAGCGTGCCTGCGTCTGCAAAAAATGTGCGCCAAAATGTGTGCTAACAAAAAGCACCCATATACAGCCTTGATGAATGGTCCATACAGTGGCCCCCTAGGACTAATGATGTGCAAAGGGGTACCGACAAACACGGACACCCGCTGTGTGAAAAATAGCGTGTGCGTGTGTTCCTGGGTGCGCGGGAAGTTCCACACGCGATTGGCCTGGGTACGTGTACTTTGGGGTGTGCGGGAAGTTCCACACGCCATTGGCCTGGGTACGTGTACTTCGGGGTGCGCAGGAAGTTCCACAGGCGATTAGCCTGGGTACGTGTACTACAGGGTGCGCGGGAAGTTCCACACACGATTAGCCTGGGTACGTGTGTTTCGGGGTGCGCGGGAAGTTCCACACGCGATTGGCCTGGGTACGTGTACTTCGGGGTGCGCAGGAAGTTCCACAGGCAATTAGCCTGGGTATGTGTACTACGGGGTGTGCGGGAAGTTCCACACGCGATTAGCCTGGGTACGTGTGTTTCGGGGTGCGCGGGAAGTTCCACACGCGATTGGCCTGGGTACGTGTACTTAGGGATGCGCCGGAAGTTCCACACGCGATTGGCCTGGGTACGTGTACTTAGGATGCGCGGGAAGTTCCACACGCAATTGGCCTGGGTACGTGTATTCCGAGGTGCGCGGGAAGATTCACACGCGATTTCAGCAGGGTACGTTTATTTCGGTGGTGCCGGGGAATGCTACACATGATTTGGCCGTGTGGGTCCTCCCAGGTGTTCCCTCTACACCCTCCATGGCCCCTGCAGGCAGCCCACACCACAGGGGACTACCCTGCACCCCTGCTCATGTCCCACGGGCAACCCATCCACCATGGCCATGCCCCCCAGCCAACCCACATGTCACCTTGCACTACTGATCACCAACACATGTCTCCCAGCACCCCCACCCCCCAGCATCCAGGGGCAGCCTCCACCAGGCCCCCACTCATGTCTACCACCACCCCACCCCCCAGCAGTGCAGGGCACCCTCCATCAGGCCCCCACACATGTCTCCCATCACCCCCACCCCCCAGCAGTGCAGGGGCACCCTCCACCAGGCCCCCACTCATGTCTCCCACAACCCCCACCCCCCAGCAGTGCAGGGCACCCTCCACCAGGCCCCCACTCATGTCTCCCAGCACCCCCACCCCCCAGCATCCAGGGGCACCCTCCACCAGGCCCCCACTCATGTCTCCCTGCACCCCACCCCCCAGAATCCAGGGGCACCCTCCACCAGGCCCCCACTCATGTCTCCCTGCACCCCCACCCCCCAGCATCCAGGGGCAGCCTCCACCAGGCCCCCACTCATGTCTACCACCACACCCACCTCCCAGCAGTGCAGGGGCACCCTCCACCAGGCCCCCACTCATGTCTCCCATCACCCCCACCCCCCAGCAGTGCAGGGCACCCTCCACCAGGCCCCCACTCATGTCTCCCTGCACCCCCACCCCCCAGCATCCAGGGGCTCCCTCCACCAGGCCCCCACTCATGTCTCCCTGCACCCCCACCCCCCAGCATCCAGGGGCACCCTCCACCAGGCCCCCACTCATGTCTCCCTGCACCCCCACCCCCCAGCATCCAGGGGCACCCTCCCCCAGGCCCCCACTCATGTCTCCCTGCACCCCCACCCCCCAACATCCAGGGGCACCCTCCACCAGGCCCCCACTCATGTCTCCCTGCACCCCCACCCCCCAGCATCCAGGGGCAGCCTCCACCAGGCCCCCACTCATGTCTCCCACCACCCCCACCCCCAGCAGTGCAGGGCACCCTCCACCAGGCCCCCACACATGTCTCCCATCACCCCCACCCCCCAGCAGTGCAGGGGCACCCTCCACCAGGCCCCCACTCATGTCTCCCATCACCCCCACCCCCCAGCAGTGCAGGGAACCCTCCACCAGGCCCCCACTCATGTCTCCCTGCACCCCCACCCCCCAGCATCCAGGGGCACCCTCCACCAGGCCCCCACTCATGTCTCCCTGAACACCCATCCCCCCAGCATCCAGGGGCACCCTCCACCAGGCCCCCACTCATGTCTCCCTGCACCCCACCCCCCAGCATCCAGGGGCACCCTCCACCAGGCCCCCACTCATGTCTCCCTGCACCCCAACCCCCAGCATCCAGGGGCACCCTCCACCAGGCCCCCACTCATGTCTCCCTGCACCCCCACCCCCAGCATCCAGGGGCAGCCTCCACCAGGCCCCCACTCATGTCTACCACCACCCCACCCCCCAGCAGTGAAGGGCACCCTCCACCAGGCCCCGACACATGTCTCCCATCACCCCCACCCCTCAGCATCCAGGGGGGTGGGGGTGATGGGAGACATACCAAAGGAGGAGGAGGAGGATAGTGAGGGCCCGAATTTTCAATCCCAGAACCAGACTTTTTGGGATGCCCAGCATCCAGGGGCACCCTCCACCAGGCCCCCACACATGTATCCCACTACCCCCACCCCCAGCCGTGCGATTTGCCTGGGTACGTGTATTCCTGGGGTGCGCGGGTAGTCTCCAATGCGATACCATAAGGGTATGTGTATTATGCGTCCGCGTGAACTTCCACACGCGATACCAGCAGGCTACGTGTATTACGGGGTTCGCGGGAAGTTCCACACGCGATTCCCCTGGGTACGTGTATTTCGGGGTGTGCGTGAACTTCCACACGCGACTGGGCCTGTGAGAGTGGGGTACGTGTATTCCAGGGGTGGGCAGGAATATTTACTTGAGACTGGGCCTGGGAGAGCATGTTACGTGTATTCCTGTGGTGGGCGGGAAGATTCACACGTTCACCTACAACGTGCCGAAAAATAAATGGCCCAATCCTGAAACACGTACGCCAGCATGAAGCAGGCGTACGTCGACCCGCGCAGCATAAAAGTGCGCGCAAGCGACAAACAAGCTCAGACGCCAGGATGAATATACCGTTCCTAGCAGCAGTGGCCGTGGGTTACCAAAGGAGGAGGAGGAGGATAGTGAGGGCCCGAATTTTCACTCCCAGAACCAGACTTTTTGGGATGCCTGATGACCAGGTGTATGGGAGGTACAGGTTTCCACCACACATAATACTGGACCTGGTCAGTGAGTGGGAGGATGACCTCACATCACCCACCTTGTGCTCCCAAGCACTCAGCCCCCTGGAGAAGGGCTCAATGTACTGCACTTCTTGGCCACAGGATCATTTCAGCGGACAAGTGCCATAGTGGGTGGGGTGTCACAGGCCACGCAGTCACGCTGCCTACACCAGGTCTTGAACATCATCACTGCACGCCCATCAGTCCGTAGGCACATATACCTGCCCAGGACACCTGCAGAAAGGCAGCTGCCGCCCTCGATTTCTACGGTGTGGCACAATTCCCCAAAGTGCTAGGTGCCATTGACTGCACCCATGTGGCACTACGTCCCCCCAGGGCATCTGAGCACGTTGATAGGAACCACAAGCACTGGCATTCCATCAACGTGCAGGTAGTATGTAATGCCAAGGGAATCATCACCTCAGTATATGCCAACTATCCAGGGTCCACCCACGACAGCTTCATTTACCGAATGTCTACCCTAAGCCGGGACCTAGAAGCTGGGCGGCATGGCGATACATGGCTGCTTGGTGAGTATGAATGCCACTGCACATGCATGCATGTCAGATGCAGAGTTATGTCACTACCCCACTAATGATACCCATCACCTCCTCACCAGGGGACAGTGCCTACCCTCTGAGCACCCACATGATGACGCCAATTCGGAACCCCATCACGCCTCCCGAGGTAAGATACAACACAGCCCATATTGCAACCCGGGGCATAGTGGAGCGCACATTCGGAGTGCTCAAGTCACGCTTTCGCTCCCTTGACCGTTCTGGCGGGCAGCTGTTATATGCGCCCCCAGTAGTGTGCAGGATCATAGTGGCAGCATGTGTCCTGCACAATGTTGCAACACGCTTGGGCCTGGCTGTGGACATGGTGGTGCCCCCACATCCCCAACCACATGCACGCCCGCTGCGCATGGGAGGGGAAAGGGCACGGGGTGAGGCAGCCCGTACGCAGCTGGTGGCTAATTACTTCACATAGAAATCACACCCCTGTGGAGTGTACACAGCCCTGGCACATACCATCTGATAAGCAATGATGACTCGACCTGACAATTATGACGAACAAAGGGACAGTCAACTGTCAGAACCATAGCAGCCTGAGATTGTTCATGTGGAAGTGTCACAATGTGTGCATCCCTACCTACACAAACACCACCAATGCAGTGTCACACACTTCCATGCTCCAGAAATGAATACCCACTTGCAAAATACTACATGAGAACAGTGCCATGTCACCCAACCCCTCCCCGGCACGGCCACACAACACACCATGGCATGTCATGCAATGTGAGAGCAAACAAATTAATCCCCACAACATGCCCCAAGTGTCACCAACTACAGTGTCCCTAATGGAAACATGGCCACACATCAAATGCTCACAGTAATGCAGGACCTACAACAAACATTACCAAATACTTACCAAGAATACCAATCACCTACACAACCTCCAACCTACCTTAAACATGACATTACAGACTTAAAAAATTGGTAGCCTCACTACCTGATGATGCCAGCACTTCGAACACTTCCAAGTATACAGTGTTAGCGCCACGCAAGAGTGTAGGTGCACTGCTTACAACATGGACTCCAGTTCCAAGGTGGACCGCCTTGTGAAGACATGAGAAATGGACCTGCAAATTAGGAGGATGAGATGGATGCAGAGGCACATATCAATACACCATGCAGTGTACAATACAACAACAATATGCACTATGAATGTATATACAGTATTGACTACAGACTGCCCACACATCGAATGGGAGTCCAACGTCACCATGTACGTCAATGTCACTTGGGCACACCCTTTGCAAGCCCATGGAAACGGGAAGCAGGAGGGGTGTGTGTCACACAAACCCAAGCATCTGAACCAAATTCATGACAAGCCTGCATGTGCCCAGCAACAATACAGCGTATGCCCACGGGAGCCACACAAGGCAACACACTGCCCAAAAAAAAAAAAAAGAAGAAAAAAAAAATCAAAAATGGCCATTAATGGCCCCGAAAGGGGGTGGGGGAGGCCACCCAGGAGGTCCGAGGACAGGGTGCACAACAAAACCTACCTGTGTGGATCTTGCGAGAAAAAAAACACTTCCATGGGCTCATGGCCTACACGGCTACCCTATTGTGAGAGAATCACTGCTGTCGCTCTCCTCACCCTCTGCAGCTGCATCAGGAGGTGGTGGCACTATGGGAGGCAGCCCACGCAAAGCCCTAGTCTGTTCCTCCATGGCAGCAAGCATGCGGGTGTGGTAGGTCTCGTTCTGGATGATAATTGTGCGTAGGTCCCCATGCAACAACTCACGGGATGCCCGGACCTCCGCCCTAGTTGCCTGCATCTCAGCTGAGAGCGTACGTGTGAGACGCTCCAGCTGCTGTTCTGTCCTTCTGTTTTTGTTGAAGCCTCAAGCTCAACAAGAGTCGTCCTGAGGTGAAGGAGTTCCACCCTCAGGGCTTCCCTGTGGCCCTGGGACTCTATGGAAATGGCTTCCCGCAGAGTCGCCAGTGCCGCCCGCCTGTCCCTGTCGGACGCCAACATGTCCTCCCTGTGTGACTGGCAGATGGAGTCTGTTGCCTGCTGTAGTCGCTCCATCAGCCTTTCAGGGGGGACAATGGAAGTGGCCACCCTATCCATGGCCTGAGCCATCATCTCTGATGATGCTGCCTGTTGGGTTGCCATACCGTATATGGATTGCTCCCATGCAGTATTGCCAGGTGGCGTACGGCCACCACGTGGTAGGGCACCACACCTGTCTGGGGCAAGGCGAACTGCGCCTTGCTGTGCCGGCACTGCCTGAGGCTGCAGGACTGCATTCCCCCTCTGATCTGCTGGCCCAGGAACAGGATCAGATGTTGCGGAGTGTGACCCTGCATCCGTAACCACCAAAGGCGTACCTGCCAACACTGACATCCCCATTGAGGGTCCTAACCCTGGTGCAGGTGGGTCGGACAGAACAGAATCCCTCCCAGGAACACTCACCTGCGACGGCACATAGGTCTCATCATCCGAATCGACACCTGAATACAGCTCGGGGGAGGTGCAGCCAGAGACACCCCTTGAGAGCACGACCTGCAGCAGTTGTGGGTTCTCACCCACCACCACACCACGTCCCTCACTGGTGGTCGGTCGGGCCTCAGACCCCTCCTGGGTCTGCACCATCTCCACAACCCCAGCAGTATCAAGTGCGTCATCCCCTGCAAAGACATAAAAAGAAAACAAACGGAAACAGGCATTAGCACTATGGCACACAATTAGGGCTGAGAGGCTACAGAAACAGTACTTGATTGACACATGACCCACATGACTAAAACCATCCTATGCATGCACCGTCACTGCGTGTGAAGGGTAGGCAGATGGCACACATTGATGACACCAAGATATTAGATGAACACATTTGCTGCATGCTGCCTAGCAGTGGCATCACACATTGGCCAGTGATTGGCAGGTCAAATACACATGCCATCACACAGATGGCATGTACCCTAGCCATAAAGTGAAGAGGGAGAGGAGGGCACCAATTGTTCATTCAGCCCAGTTTGCTCATGAAATTGATTTTTTCATTGAAATGGTTCAAATGTTTAACATGGAGCTGCCAGTCCAAAATTGTCCTATAGCACAGGGACATGTCTAAACAAATCATGTCCAGGAAACAAAGCCAGTCCACTGTACCATAGCTATGTCAGACATGTGACAATAGGACTGAGAAATGCCGAGTAAAAGTGGTGGTATGCAAACAATCTGCCTGAAAGAACAGAGGAAAATAAGCAACAATGTTGTGGCAAGATGACACTTCAAGGGCAACTGGCGTGGTGTTGGGCTGGATGTCTAATGTTGGCAGAAGGGATACTGCTATACCCAAATGCTGGTGCGCAGAATGTATTGGATGAGGCACCTGGGTGACCCAAACCACTCAGGCACACACCCCCTCACCTGGCACCCAAACAGAAGCCCTCCCACACACTCCATGCACATGGATGACACACACATGCATGTTCACTCACCGGACAATGCCTCGTAATCTGCCAGTTCTCCCACGCCTTGGATCTGTTCCTCCGTGACGTAGGTCCCAGCAACCTGCTCATGTGGAGTGAGTTCTATGTCCTCTGCTGGAGACCCACCTCCAGTCACTAGAGTTGCGGCATGACTTGAGGCCAGCTTATTCTTTGCCCTGCGCTTCAGGTAATTCCAGCGCTTGTAGCATTCAGTAGCTGTGCGCCTCACGATTCCAAGGGCACTTATGATGTCCGCGATGGTCTGCCAGTGTGCCTGACGTTGTGCAGGTGTGGTCTTGGAGCCTGCAACAATCACCATTTCGCGGTCATGTGCGGACACATACTCTACAAGTGCATTCAGTTCGGCCTCATTGAAGCTGGGCTTCCTTGACGGGCCGGACTGTGTAGCCGTGATTGGGGCATCAGCCTCTACTGGACGAGCACTCTTCCTCTTCCGCTTGGAAGGTGGTGGGGATCCTGAGTGTCCTACGCCGCTCAGGACACTCACTAGGGGCAGGAGCCCCGGTGGACTCTGTACTAGGAGTGTGGGATTGCACACTCAGCATGGGAGTTGGTGCAGGCATTAGCTCAAGTGTGATGGTGTCAGGGGGAATGTCAGCATGATGGACTTGGACCGACACTGTCCTGGCTGGGTGTGTGAGAGGTGGGGTGGATGGAGCCGCAGCTGCCCCTGCAGCCTCCCCAGCCTGCCTACGTGGGGCAGCAGCTGACCTAGCTGCCCCTGATCCACGTGGCCTGATGACACCAACATGCACCGGCGCACGTGGCCTAGACCTGCTGACCTGGAAGTCAGCCATGGAGTCACCCTGTGCCAGGTCTGGTGCCCCAGTGGGCTGGTCCAACAAGGGCTGAGCATGGATGGTGTCAGCCACGTTACCCTCAACCGGGGGGGGCGGCATGGGTGTCCCTGACTGCTCCTCCACACATGGGGGGCTAGGGGCACCCTGCAAGTCACGGCCACGTCCCCTACCGGATCCACCACGGCCACCACATGGGGCTCGGCCACCTTTGCCGCCCTTACGGCTTGTTCGCCTCCCAGCCATGGCACTGATGTTATTGTGCGTATGGGAGTCGATGTGAACTATTGTCCTGGGCAATTGGGGGTCAAAGGGGTTGGGTACCAGATGGTAATCGTACCCTAGTGCTCTAGCAAGGCTGTATGTCACCCCTGGGGAAAGATGACGGGTCATGCAGCGCACAGGCACCCCAAAAAAGGGAAGTAAGGTGCACGAAACCCCTCCTAGACCACCTGCACTACGCTGTGGCACCCAGAAACACAAGAATGAACGTATGCGTGTCACACGCAGCCTAGAATGACCTCTGAAGGGGTATGCGACACAAGGGGCAAGCACAGATGTTGAATACGTGCGCGACTCACCGTCTGTCAGGAACTAAAGCGTGAAAAATATGCGCGTGTGCACGTTGGCAACACCCCTGCCAAAAGAAGAATTGTATGCTGTCTGAGGAGACAGGACAACAGTAGAAGGGAACGCTGTTTGAGGAAACAGGCCCAGGAAAAAGAGGAAAAGAGAAAAAGCTGTCAGAGGTAACAGGGAGTACGAACTTGAAACGCCGTGAAGTAAATCGCGTGTGAACCGACAAGAAGTACATATTTCACCCACTCGCTCTCCACGAAAAGCACGTACAAGGAAATGGCATTCTACACGTACCTTTTATACACACGTCACAGACGCACATACACGATGAGGCCATTTCCACCAATTACACGCTTTGACACTCGGACGTGTATTTTTTTTTTACACGCGCCATTCTCTACGGCCATGCGCGTGACTTCATAGCTGCGCATGGAGGCCTTTGGGCCAATGAAATCGCGTATGTGTGCAGACGCGCTTACGCGCTAAGGGCCTTTCCTCGAATTACACGCAGACGTGCAGGATTTTCACGTGCCAAATCACTCTGTATCAAGCTGGCCATGCGTAAGCACACGGAAGACCACGCTCCTGCCCAGAAAGCCGATTTACTGCCCCCCAGAACCCCGAGCACGCTCCCACCTGCCATCTGCTGCTGCCTGACTGCCTGCTGCCCACGTGCCCTGGCATTTGCTGCCTGCACATCAGCCAGGGGTGCTGTTGCTGTGACCACCCCTGCTGGAACCGAATACTCCCGACTGGGATTCCATCGCTCCACAGCCCAGCCCCAGGACCCAGTTGCCCACCCACTCCTGCCTCTGGGGTTGTCATGTCAGGCACTGCAACATCTGGCACCACTGACAACCCCCGGCCAGAGAGGCAGAGGGGCACCAGCTTCAGTGCCAGGGAAGTTGGTGTCCTGGTGGAGCAAGTCCTGGGGCAGTATGATGCCCTCTTCGGAAGTGTGCGCGCCGACAAGGAAGGACGGACTCGGATCTGGACGGACATCGTGACTGCCATCAACGCGGAGGGGGTGGCAGTCCGCGACTTCCAACATATCAAGAAGCGCTGGGAGGACGTCAGGTCCAGGACCCTGAACAAGGCCCGGCGCCTCTTGAAGGCAGCGGATGCTAAGGGGCGCCGGGGCCACTTGTCGGAAGATCAGATGAGGGTCCTGGAACGCATGTCCCCAGCGCTCCACGTCCAGGTCCTTGAGAGGCAGACCCGTCTGGAGTCGAGCGGTAAGTGTACATGCATCATGATTGTAAGCTGTGCGTGTGGTGATGTGCCAGTAGTGTGCCTGTTGCACATCTGTTTGTATGGGGCTGAGTATGGGTGGGGGTGTACAGGGCCGTGAGGCTAACACATGCGAGGGCTGTCATGTGTGAGACATGGATGGTGCTTGTGTGTGTGGGCTTGCATGCCAAATGCAGCTGTGTGGCCACACATGTTTGGATGAATGTGTATGTAAGTAGGCATGTTCGTGATGTCACGCATGTATGTTGTTTTCAGCTGCATGTATCAGCACTGTGTACATGTGCATGTGTGTGTATTTGACAAGGGTGCAACAGTGATGCAACATGGATGCATGTGACAGCCGGATTTGGAAGCCTGATTGGCAGATGTGACATGGATGCCCATCTGAACACTGCGACAGTTGGCTGAGGTGTACACATGCTTGCAAGTGTGGTGGTGTGCGTGCATGTGTAGTGCACTCCCTGTGTTGCATGTGATGTCTGGCTCACCTTTGCCTGCTCATGCTGTTGTATGTGTATGGATGGTGCTGGCAGTTGCGATGTGGCTGTGGTATGGCTCATGTGTGCAAGTTGAAATGACATGTGTGTTGCCAATTGTGATGCCATGTCTGAGGTTTGCCAATGCCACTCATGTGCAACTATCATGTGTGTATGTGTCCATTGTACAGTGCCCTGATGCCTGTGTTTTATTTCTCCCTGTCTGCAGCATCAACTGATGAAAAGGGCGGAGAAGGTGCTGTGTAGCACAGCGGCGGGGATCACACCGCCAGCCGGAGACGCAAGGCCCGGCTCCCCTCCCAGGTTGTGATCTCGTCAGGGAGTGAGGAGTCCGGTGCCGCGTCCCAGGCCGCAGCTGCCGGGGGGAGGTCCAAGAGGCGGAGGTCGGAGTTGGACTCCTCAGCAGCAGAAGGGGCAGCTGGGACCCCACAGGGCCCAACGGGGGAATATGGCACGGAGTCATCCAGGTTGGTGGGGGGTTTGGTGGAGGAGGAGGCCGTGCAAGCAACAGAGACGGGGTCTGGAGGTGGGGATTCCACTGGTGCTACTGGTGCAGTGCAGGACCAGGGACAGGAGGCAGCACAGGTCGCCGCGGAGGTGCCTGTGTGCAATCCTGTCCCTGATCCTGTCACTGCATCATCTTGCACCAGCAGGGATGCCTACGTCCAGACCCGTTTTCAGGCAGGGATGAGCTCACGACAACTGGCCTTCCTCTGCCTGCGGACGTGGCTATCCGGGTCCGGGTTGAGCCTGTCCTGACTGGTGTGGCGCTGCGTCAACGGGCCATGCGAGGTGACCTGCAGTCTTTTCATGAGGAGACTGCACGTCATCTCGAATGGCTCGTTGACCACGTCAGCCTACTGGGACAGGTCACCCAGGCCGGATTGCTCCGTTTGATGGGGCTTGCTCCGACCCCCTCCTCAACTGAACACCCTATGCGCCAGTCATCCTCCATGCCATCTTCCCACCCATCAGTCACCTGGGTGCCCTGTGGAGCTGCCTCTGACGGTGCGGCCAGGCTGGTGGAGGAGGCATCCCTGCCACAGTCGGGAGTCGGACGTCCAGCAGGGGTGGCCACATCAACGACTGCACCCCGGCCAGCGGAGGATGTGCAGGCATCAGGAGTCTTTGCACGGGCAGAGGCAAAGCAGCAGCAGCAACGTGGTGGGGTCATGATGGCTCGGGGCCTTTGACATCGGAGGGGCAGGCATCGGCCGGAGGGCAGGAGGACCCAGGATGGGAAGTGTCTTCCGTGTGGCAGCGGTTGGGCCATGCCATAGATGCGGAGCGGCAGCGGGCGGAAGAGGCATGGCTCACGATGGTCAGGGCGGAGAACTCCATGCGGAGGGCCCTGAGGCGGGCCGAGTGCCTCAAGGCAATCCGCAGGGAGTTTGGGGTGAACATGTGGACGGCCCTGCGGACCCTCGGGGCCATGGAGGAGGACCGCCTCCGGGACATTGAGCAGGAGTTCGATGATGCCCTGGGCCGGAACGTCCCGAAGTGAGCCGTTGGACTAGCCCGCTGCCCTTGTAAATAGTTCTGTAGTTAGTGTTAGGTTTCCTTTGGTTTTGCATTTTTTTTGGACCTTTTGGACAATGGGCCACATTTTTATATATAATTCTTTTTTTTAGGTAGTGTTATTAGATAGGTTTAATTTCTTCCGTTGGGATCATGGACCATGGATTGTTTATCTGTATATAGTTGACTTTTGGATTTTCAATTTTTTTTATGATTTCCCCATGGAGCAATGCTTTTCGATTTTAATTTTACAATGGATTTACTTTTGTGGACTGTGACTTTGGACACCTTTCCTTTGCATTATGATTTGTGGTTTTGCATTATTTCACGGACCTGCTGTTTTTTTTTTTAAATTTCCATTATTGTTTGTTTATTTTTGATTCAATTTATGTTGCTTTTAATACATATTTTTTATTCTAACTTCAATGTGTAGTATCATCTCATTGGTTTCATGCATATCTTGATATGGGTTTTGACATTCACTGACACCCATTGGGTGAATGTGAGGGACATGTGTTCATTTCCAAACTTGCAATTGGGGTTCTATCATGTTTTTGCCATTTCTAAGTGGGTGGATGCAATACTCAGGTGGGTGTTTGGCATTTGGAGGCTGACCATAAGGGCCAGGGATCTAGATTGTGGTGACATGTTGGCTGGGGGACATGAGTGGGGGCCTGGTGGAGGGTGCCCCTGCACTGCTGGGGGTTGGGGTGGTGGGAGACATGAGTGGGGGCATGGTGGAGGCTGCCCCTGGATGCTGGGGGGTGGGGGTGCAGGGAGACATGAGTTGGACATGAGTGGGGTCCTGGTGGAGGGTGCCCTGCACTGCTGGGCGGTGGGGGTGGCGGTAAACATGAGTGGGGGCCTGGTGGAGGCTGCCCCTGCACTGCTCGGGGGTGGGAGGGTGGGAGACATAAGTGGGGGCCTGGTGGAGGGTGCCCCTGCAGTGCTGGGGGTTGGGGTGGTGGGAGACATGAGTGGGGGCCTGGTGGAGGCTGCCCCTGGATGCTGGGGGGTGGGGGTGCAGGGAGACATGAGTTGTACATGAGTGGGGGCCTGGTGGAGGGTGCCCTGCACTGGTGGGGGGTGGGGGTGGTGGTAGACATGAGTGGGGGCCTGGTGGAGGCTGCCCCTGGATGCTGGGGGGTGGGGATGCAGGGAGACATGAGTGGGGGCCTGGTGGAGGGTGCCCCTGGATGCTGGGGGGTGGGGGTGCTGGTGCTGGGAGACATGAGTGGGGGCCTGGTGGAGGGTGCCCTGCACTGCTGGGGGGTGGGGGTCTAGGGAGACATGAGTTGGACATGAGTGGGGGCCTGTTGGAGGGTGCCCTGCACTGCTGGGGGGTGGGGGTCTAGGGAGACATGAGTTGGACATGAGTGGGGGCCTGGTGGAGGGTGCCCTGCACTGCTGGGGGGTGGGGGTGGTGGTAGACATGAGTGGGGGCCTGGTGGAGCGTGCCCCTGGATGCTGGGGGGTGGGGGTGCTGGGAGACATGAGTGGGGGCCTGGTGGAGGGTTCCCTGCACTGCTGGGGGGTAGGGGCGCTGGGAGACATGAGTGGAGGCCTGGTGGAGGGTGCCCCTGCACTGCTGGGGGTTGGGGGTGCAGGGAGACATGAGTGGGGGCCTGGTGGAGGGTGCCCTGCACTGCTGGGGGGTGGGGGTGCAGGGAGACATGAGTTGGACATGAGTGGGGCCTGGTGGAGGGTGCCCTGCACTGCTGGGGGGTGGGGGTGGTGGGAGACATGAGTGGGGGCCTGGTGTAGGGTGCCCCTGCACTGCTGGGGGTGAGGGTGATGAGAGACATGTGTGGGGGCTTGGTGGAGGGTGCCCTGCACTGCTGGGGGTTGGGGGTGCAGGGAGACATGAGTGGGGGCCTGGTGGAGGCTGTCATGCACTGCTGGGGGGTGGGGGTGGTGGTAGACATGAGTGGGGGCCTGGTGGAGGCTGCCCCTGGATGCTAGGGGGTGGGGGTGCACGGAGACATGAGTAGGGGCCTCGTGGAGGGTGCCCCTGGATGCTGGGGGGTGGGGGTGCTGGGAGACATGAGTGGGGGCCTGGTGGAGGGTGCCCTGCACTGCTGGGGGGTGGGGGTGATGGGAGACATGAGTTGGACATGAGTGGGGTCCTGATGGAGGGTGCCCCTGGATGCTGGGGGGTGGGGGTGCTGGGAGACATGAGTGAGGGCCTGGTGGAGGGTGCCCTGCACTGCTGGGGGGTGGGGGTGCAGGGAGACATGAGTTGGACATGAGTGGGGGCCTGGTGGAGGGTGCCCTGCACTGCTGGGGGGTGGGGTGGTGGTAGACATGAGTGGGGGCCTGGTGGAGGCTGCCCCTGGATGCTGGGGGGTGGGGGTGCAGGGAGACATGAGTTGCACATGAGTGGGGGCCTGGTGGAGGGTGCCCTGCACTGCTGTGGGGTGGGGGTGGTGGTAGACATGAGTGGGGGCCTGGTGGAGGGTGCCCTGCACTGCTGGGGGTTGGTGGTAGACATGCGTTGGACATGAGTGGGGGCCTGGTGGAGGGTGCCCCTGGATGCTGGGGGGTGGGGGTGCTGGGAGACATGAGTGGGGGCCTGGTGGAGGGTGCCCTGCACTGCTGGGGGGTGGGGATGCTGGGGGACTTGAGTGGGGGCCTGGTGGAGGCTGCCCCTGCACTGCTGGGGGGTGGGGGTGGTGGGAGACATGAGTGGGGACCTGGTGGAGGGTGCCCCTGCACTGCTGGGGGGTGGGGTGGTGGTAGACATGAGTGGGGGCCTGGTGGAGGCTGCCCCTGGATGCTGGGGGGTGGGGGTGCAGGGAGACATGAGTTGGACATGAGTGGGGGCCTGGTGGAGGGTGCCCTGCACTGCTGTGGGGTGGGGGTGGTGGTAGACATGAGTGGGGACCTGGTGGAGGGTGCCCTGCACTGCTGGGGGGTGGTGGTAGACATGCGTTGGACATGAGTGGGGGCCTGGTGGAGGGTGCCCCTGGATGCTGGGGGGTGGGGGTGCTGGGAGACATGAGTGGGGGCCTGGTGGAGGGTGCCCTGCACTGCTGGGGGGTGGGGATGCTGGGGGACATGAGTGGGTGCCTGGTGGAGGGTGCCCTGCACTGCTGGGGGGTGGGGGTGGTGGGAGACATGAGTGGGGGCCTGGTGGAGGGTGCCCCTGCACTGCTGGGGGGTGGGGGTGCTGGGAGACATGAGTTGGACATGAGTGGGGGCCTGGTGGAGGGTGCCCTGCACTGCTGGGGGTTGGGGGTGCAGGGAGACATGAGTGGGGGCCTGGTGGAGGGTGCCCTGCACTGCTGGGGGTGGGGGTGGTGGGAGACATGAGTGGGGGCCTGGTGGAGGGTGCCCCTGGATGCTGGGGGGTGGGGGTGCAGGGAGACATGAGTGGGGGCCTGGTGGAGGCTGCCCCTGCACTGCTGAGGGGGGGGGGTGGGAGACATGAGTGGGGGCCTGGTGGAGGGTGCCCCTGCACTGCTGGGGGGTGGGGGTGATGGGAGACATGTGTGGGGGCCTGGTGGGGGGTGCCCTGCACTGCTGGGGGGTGGGGGTGGTGGGAGACATGAGTGGGTGCCTGGTGGAGGGTGCCCCTGGATGCTGAGGGGTGTGGGTGCAGGGAGACATGAGGGGGGCCTGGTGGAGGGAGCCCCTGGATGCTGGGGGGTGGGGGTGCAGGGAGACATGAGTGGGGGCCTGGTGGAGGGTGCCCTGCACTGCTGGGGGTGGGGGTGATGGGAGACATGAGTGGGTTGCCTGGTGGAGGGTGCCCCTGCACTGCTGGGGGGTGGGGGTGATGAGAGACATGTGTGGGGGCCTGGTGGAGGGTTCCCTGCACTGCTGGGGGGAGGGGGTGGTGGGAGACATGAGTGGGGGCCTGGTGGAGGCTGCCCCTGGATGGTGGGGGTGCAGGGAGACATGAGTTGGACATGAGTGGGGGCCTGGTGGAGGGTGCCCCTGGGGGCTGGGGGTGCAGGGGGACATGTGTTGGTGGGCAGTAGTGCAAGGTGACATGTGGGTTGGCTGGGGGGCATGGGCATGGTGGATGAGCTGCCTGCGGGACATGGGCAGGGTAGGCCCCTGTGGTGTGGGCCGCCTGCAGGGGCCTTGGAGGGTGTAGAGGGAACACCTGGGAGGACCCACACGTGCAATTCACGTGTGGTGCTCCCCGCGCACCTCTGGAATACACGTACCCTGATGGAATCGCGTGTGATACTTCCTGTGCACCCCTGAAATACACGTACCCTGCTGCTTTTGTGTGATACTTCCCGCGCACCCCTGGAATACACGTACCCTGCTGCCACGTACCCTGATGGAATCGCGTGTGATACTTCCCGCGAACCCCTGAAATGCACGTACCCTGCTGTTTTTGCGTGTGATACTTCCCGCGCACCCCTGGAATACACGTGCCCTGATGGAATCGCGTGTGTTACTTCCCACGCACCCCTGATGTACACGTACCCAGGACAATCGCGTGTGAAACTTCCCGCGAACCACTGAAATACATGTTCCCAGCTTGGCGTTTGCTGTTTGGCAGCCCTGTGAACTGGTCCACGGTTAGCGCAGCCCTTTGCGATGATTTGTGAATTTTGAAGGCTTTTCCTTGCGCGAGGGCGTTCTTGGGGGCGTAACTGGCGCTGCTGCAGGGTCGCTGCGCCACTCTGTGCCACGGCTGGTTTCGAAGGCTAAAATCCATGAATACGCTGTGTGATGAAAAGGATTTTTTCGCACGCGGCTGGCGCAGTGTATCGCACGGGGAAACTGTGCGCCAGCCACGTGCGCCACTTTTGTGCGAATTTCTATGAATTACCCTGTATACATATAATTCTGATTGGCAAAAGAATCTTCTAGACTATGTTTTAATAAAATTTCTGTGATGCAAGACATGATGGTGACAGCTAAACTGGAGCTTGACCATGAGCCTTAATTTTCAAGTTGATTCTGAGTGTGTTCAGTCTCCCCTAAGTGAGGCATCTGCCCAAGATCGCACCAGTAGTTCATAGGGTCTATATTGTCTGCACTTCTGTCATGCACATAATGATTATACAAGGGCTCAATCAGATTAAGATCATATTCAGACATTAAACGGACCCAGCACACTTAATGCTCCATAAAAGACATTTGTAGACACCATAAGATCCACATTTTATGATAGACCCTTACCTACATATAGATGCTGGTTTGCACACCGGTATATAAAGCTGACCCTGGGAAGATGTTGACTTCTGCTTGCCTTCATGAGACTACAAATAAAATAAAAGGAAGCTAAGACTGTTAGCTTTTCACTCCTTATTTATTACTCCTATTGCATGTTTTTATGTTATGCATTTTATGGCATCATGATATGTTACATGTAGCAATAGGAACGTTTTAGTGTGTATTAACTTCAATGGGTTTTCTTTAGGGTGATACATTACAAATGGCCTTTATCATGGATGTGAGCATGTGCACCTCATCAGGCATTCTAAAAATCACGCTGATCTTCTGCACAGAAATCCAGAGCTGGACATTTTGGCCTTTAATGAATCTTAACCTTTTCATAATTGTCATTATATCATCCAACATATCAACAATCTGCTCAACACAAAGTGTCCAACAGTCTATATTCTACTTGGTGGATATTCTCATCAACACCTGCATTTTTCCCAGACTCCTGGTGATATCCTGTTATGTTAATAAAGCAA
Source organism: Ambystoma mexicanum (assembly GCF_040938575.1). Classification (NCBI taxonomy): domain Eukaryota; kingdom Metazoa; phylum Chordata; class Amphibia; order Caudata; family Ambystomatidae; genus Ambystoma; species Ambystoma mexicanum. Next base: position 1,046,277,732 of record NC_090941.1, read on the forward strand.
CATGCCCATCTGCCTGCTGGAGTCATCTGATCGTTATATATTCCTGGCAGGTAACAGATTTGTCTAACTTTCTGATCCAGTGTTATAATATTGCTTGGTGTATAACCTACAGACTTTGTACCTCAAGAGCAAAAGTAGTTCAGAGGAATCCTTTGCTTGTTTTATTGCCATATCCATTGATTTCTCCTACGCTACTCTGTTTTACTTTCAATATTACTTTTGCGGTCTCACTGACTACAATACCTAACTGTTTAGAATGGGCTCTCTAAAATACTCCAGCCAACATCCTGCTTAAACCATGGTAGTAGGTTTTTTAATTAGGCACTGCTGCTAAACACACATCATAGTTGTTCCTTTGGAGTATAGCAGACTCTTCAAGGGGTATGATTGCAGAGTAGCCCTGGCTTAACTCTCGAGATGTGAGCAGGGTGGTCAGAAGGTACAACCACCACTTTGATAAATGCACGTTGAATCACATAATCTTTATATAGATAAGACAAAATAGACAAATAACTACACTTAAAGGTAAATACATACGTAATGCAAGTCACAATTTAAAGTCTCTAAAGGTTCTTGGTATTTCTGGGAAGTGTTTTTCAGATGATGCAGAGAGATTTCTTAAGGTAGCTATGGAAGTTTCTATCTTTTTATAAAAGAGAGAAAATAATGTTCAATGAACATCAAAGGGGCAAAGGCTTTTGTAGAGTCTGTATTATTTTCAGGAAAAGTCCCATCTTTGTGAAAGTATTAACAATTGCAACCCCATTGTTTGGGTCTGATCTGAAGGATGGTAGGCCCTTGGATCTGAGGAAAGGACAACTACATGAGGATTAATATGAAGAGGAAGCCCTCCAGCAGTTCCTCGGGCGAGGACTGGGAACAAAATGTGGCACTGGAAATTCTTTTAAAAATGACATAAGATTACACCATGAGCAAAAGCCACACCTTACTAAGCAAAGCTTAGGCATTCTCTTCCCAAAAAAGCTTTGAAAATGTGTCAAAATAGTGGCACTTAAATCAGATTTTTAAACAACACAAATCAAATATATAAAGCATTTGTTAAGATTGGGGAACAAGATAGGGATGATGCATAAAACATGTTTTCAACCCAAGACATATGGGGTTTAGTAGAGGTGGAAGGTGATTGCTGTATGGGGGCAAAGAAGAGCAGAAAAACAGGTTATGTTATGTTATCCTATGCTACATACATTTGTATAGCGCATTTACACCCAAAGGCATCATGAGCTTAAACACAACAAATACATCCAGAGGAATAAATCCCTAAAACATAAAATAACAAGGTTTTCAGAGAATGCCTAAACTGGAAGTGATTCTCGATAGCCCTAAGAGACGGTGGTAAAGAATTCAACAGTTTGGCTGCAGAAACAGGGACGTACTGCCCCCCAAGTCCGAGTTAACTGAAAATGGGGGACAGAGATAAAACAGGCCACAAAAAAAATATATCAAATTGCGATATTGCAGACATGGAATTGCCAAATAATAATGACAATGGCGATAGTCAAACAACCAATAAGGAAATGATCTTGAGTATAATAGTGAAACCCTACAAACCGAGCATATCACAATTGAAAAGAAAACAGCTGGTAATCCTGACTCCATATTCAAAGCTTTCTTAAAGACAAAAAAGAAAAGAAAAACCAAATCCAACACAAATGCTGAACTAAACACAAAGAAATCGAAAAAACTAGTAGAAAAAAAATTCAAAAGTTAAAGGAGCAAAATAATTCCGCAAATGTTTAACCCCTCCCTACCCCGACAGCCAAAAATTGCCAATTTAGATCAGAAAATACCTCAATTATCAACAAACAACGCTGAAGATACAAACAGGATAAAAATAAACTTCATCGGCAAGGAAAAATTACCCCTTACTAAAGAAATGCCAGAAATCCAAGATGAAGACCTTGATGACATCATGAACTACACAACCTATTCGGTCACAGCATTACACGAAATGAATGAAACAAAGGAACTCCCCCGAAGACATCTCTACGGACATAATGAAAGAGCTATCAAGAGAGTACAGCGGCACCAACACACAATTCCAAACTTTACAACAGAGAAAAATAACACTTAATAAAACACAAAAAAGAAGACGATGCTAAATAGGACAAAATAGGCAAGAAAAAAAACACTAATTCAAAGGATCCTAAGAGTGATGGTAAAAATATGACAAAAGGCAACAAGGCTGTAAGCGCCAAAGTAACCAAAAGAGATTACTGTAACCTCAAGACAAGAGAATGGTAACCATGTCCGACAGAGACAGAAGGGCCACCTATCCCAACAGAACAACCTTACTAGCGCTATTTGGGACAACCTATAACCTAAAACAAATCGGATCAAAGGATATGGAGACAGTATACATAACCAAAAATAAAAGAATGGACTGTGCAACCCTGACAATACCCTCTCTCATTGTTAAACAGATCATATGGTAAGAAAAAGAAAATCTAGAAAAAAAAGGATAACTATCACAGTCATAAAAGAAATAACTGAAGAACACGGAGAGATAGACGGGAACACGAAAAATAATCTAACACAAACTTCAATGAGCATAAAAACATATCAATCAAATGCCGGGAAACCGTTGACCATTTAGAAAGAGAAGTTCACATAGAAAAAGAAGGAAAATTATATAAAGAATCCAAATGGGCATGGTTAAAACAAACAATCAAATCAACAAAAACAAAAAGAATAATGCTCAACCCCCAAAGATGACCTCGATCTACGAATCGCGATATGGAACACCAGAGGCCATTCCCATCTAATGAAAACCAGTAAAGACTATCAACTGGATACATATGACCTAATATTACAACAGGAAACATGGATAACTAGACCACTGACATGGCCCAATTATGAAATAAACTGGATACCAGCTGTAAAACAAGCCAAAGGGAGACCAATGGCTGGTTTGCTTTTAGCTCTAAAAATTGGAACACTACGGAAAATGACGCCTTGGCTATCACCAAACTCATGCATACAATTGCCAAAAATTGGAATTCAATAACGAATTACATCCATTAGAACCAGGCACATTCATAATTAACATATACTGGAATCCAGTGCAGATAACTGACGATCTCTCCTTTAGCCATATGATTAAATGCCTAGATATGATTGCCAAAGATCCACAAATACAATCGACAATAATAGCGGGCGATTTTAACAGAAAATGTATAACACGAACCAACAAATCTATGCCCTCGAAAACAAAGAGATGGCTAAGCCTGATGACAAATAGAAACATGGCCATGCCCAATGGCCATATAGATGGTGATATACCACCCCGAGCGACATGGAAAATAAATAATTCTAACTCTATTATAGACTACGTATATATGTCGAATAACATCATAAACATTGTGAAAAAATGTAATGTCATCAACAAAAGTGATCATAACATGTACACAATGCAATCAGAGAATACTAGATGAATACAATACAAATATCAGAAGCACAAAACCGAATTAAGTGGACGAAACCAAAACTTGGGACATTTTTGAACATGTTGAAGACAACACATGACACAACAAAGTGAGATAAGAAGAGAGAAGATCTATATACGGAAAAACTAATGTTTTTCTCTAAAATATCGACCCCTAGTCATCGCTGACTTTCGCTATGAGACACACATTTGATCTGATTATATAGGACAGGAAAAAACAAAGAAGATCAGAGCTCAAGTACAAAAGGATAGCAGCTTATATACGCACACAATACAAAAACTTTAAACTATTAATTTCCAACACTTAACAAACGAACATCAACAACAAACATTACACTACAACTAGCACTCCATCTCCTTGGCGCATCGGCTTGGCTCTCTCCTTGTCTGTCCATCATGTTCAGTATCGATCATCACTGGCTCCCGCGTTAGGCCCTTTGCGGCATGTCCACAGCCCCCTCCGAGTTTCCTGGCTCACATTGTTGCTGAGAATTCAATCCTCTAGGGCCTGTCGTGGCATGCCCTTCCATGCTATTAAACAGGTCCTGTATGAGAGAGTTCCATGCAAGTAGTTTGGCCCCACTCTCCCCCTCTCCCCTCTGTGCCGCTCTGGTCCACACTGATGTTTCCGCTATTGTCCATTTTTTCAGGTCTGCCCACCACATTTCTGCTGATGGCCCCATGCTCGAATTCCATGCCATCCCATACCCAGCGTTTCACCAGAATACACATTGGGCCTCATTACGAGTTTGGCAGTAACCGAGGCGGTAAAACCACCTGGTTACCGCCGGACTCGTATTACCATTCCCCTCCGTGATTGCCAGAATTACCGGGGCATTACAACCCCGGTGTCCCGGGAATTCAATGGGGATGGGGATCATGAAAACACCGGTACCATCTCGTGATGGTGCCGGTGTTTCCTCGTCCGCCTGCAGGCGGGCGGTGTTAAACCCGCCAGGTCAGACCTGGCGGGTTTGACGCCTCTGCCTGCAGGAGTTGTGATCGCCCGGCATGGAAACAACGGTGGCGGCGGGTTTACCACGACCGTTGTTTCCATACCGGGTCGATCGTAATGAGGCCCATTAGGTCTTTCGTTTTTCCAATATATGTCCGTTGTTTGCCGCCCTTCGGGTACAGCCCCAGGAGGTAAGATTCCGGCAACCACGATTGCATTTGGATCCCTCCTGCATCCGCCCTCGTTTTCACTGTGTCCCAAACATTGAGTATCACCGGGCAGGACCAGAACATATGTACCATGTCCGCCTGTTCTGCCGCACAATGTGGGCAGCTTCGGGTTTGCTTGTGTCCCATGTCTGACATTCTCTTGGGTGTGAGGTACGCCCTGTGCATGAGGTACAGCTGCATTTGCTTGAATCTCACATTTCTGGAGACATTTTTGGCATATTGAAGTTTCCTGCTCCACTCCCCATCAGTGAAGGTTTTGTGGAGTTCCTCTTCTCATCTAGCTCTTGCTTGCAACGCCCTTTCGTTAGTGCTATGCAGGAGCTGTTCATAGAGTCTGGATATCGTGTGTCCTCCCTCCGACACATCGTACCACGCATCCAGGACTCCCTCACTGTCTCCTTCTCCCGGCAATGTCCTCCACCTCTTCTTGATCCTCTGTATCATACTATTGTACAATAGGAATTGTCTGCTGTGTATGCCTTGTTCATCCATCAAGGTCTGAAAATCCACCCACTAACTTTCTTTCCATAGGTCTCCGGTCTGTGCCACTCCCTTGTCTTCCCACTGCATGCGGTAGATGGTCAGGGATGCTGTGTGAGTGTCGACTAGTCCAGCAAGGGGGATTTGTCTTGAGTAGGGGTCCCGCGCCCCTTGTATCTTTCACGCTCTCCTCCACAGAGTCTGGCCCAGTTGAACTATAGTAGGGAGTGGTTTGGCTAGAGCCTTGGCCATCCTTGGGAGTTCCCTCAGGTAACAGTGTCATATTGCTGGCTGAAAGAGCAATGTATCTATAGATGTGTTATCCCCCAACCATTTCACAACGAATTGGAGTTGTCCCACCAGGTAGTAGCGTACAAAGTCTGGTAGCTTGATCCCCCCCATTCATAATCTCTCTGTAGTGTGTTCAGTGCTATCCTGTTCCTCCCCCGCCCCACAGGAACTCTCTTGCCAGTGTGTGTGCCATCTAAAGAAGGGCCTGGGAATGTTATATGGGATATTAGTAAAGTAATACAGTAGGCAGGGCAGGACCGTCATCTTCAATAGGGCTGCTCTTCCTATCATCCCCAGTGGGAGTGTCTTCCAGAACATCATAGCTTTTTCAATTTTGGCTAGAGCCGCCTGTGTATTAGCCGTGTGCATTGCTGTGGTGCTGTGGTGTATGTCCACTCCTAAGTAGCGGAAAGTGGTTGGTGTCCATGTGAGTCCTAGGCTCGGTAACTGGTCCGGGGCAGCCTCCCTCAAGCCTGCCAGGGGGAACAGCGAGGATTTCTCTTTGTTGATTGTGATACCTGACAGTCTGGCAAACGCCCTGAGTGCTTCTAGCAGATCCGGCATGTTTTCCCGGTTCCATGCGATATTTTCGCCGCAAAAATATTGCGATGCAAAAATATCGCCATATTTTTGCGGCGAAAATAACACATGAACCCTGCGGGGGACACCACCGCAACCCCCGCATCATTTTTTTATGTGCGGGGGACACCCCCGCAACCCCGGCACCTAATATTTTCGACACCAAAAATATCGCCTATGGCCGTTCCCGACGACTACATGTAAGGCGATATTTTTGGTGGCGAAAATATTACCTGATACCGTTTTCCCTTGGGTTCCCAAAATAGAGGAGTATGTCATCTGCATATATTGAAATTAAGTGTACCGCCCGTCTATTCCTATTCCTGCGGTCCCGTACTCTGCCTTGAGGAAAACAGCAAATGGCTCCAGAGCCAATATATATAGCATCGGGGATAGTGGACATCCCTGCTTTGTACCCCTGCCAATATTCCACCCCTCCGAGATGTGCCTACTCGTTTTCACCCTTGCTCTTGGATTACTGTAAAGAAGCCGAATCCAGCGGAGGAACCCCTCCCCTATACCAAAATGGGCAAGAGACCCCAGGAGCCACTCCCAGTTCACTGAATAGAATGCCTTAATGGCGTCCAGTGATGCCACTGCGCGTTCCCCCTGTTCTTGGTTCGTGCTCTCAATAACGTGGTGGAGTCTGTGCAGATTCCATGTTGTGTTTCTCCCTGGTACATATTCTGTTTGGTCTGGGTGCACCAGCATGAATATTACCAGCTTGAGTCAGTTTGCTAGGGCTGCGGTCAGGATTTTGGAGTCCTGAATGATTAGAAAAATCGGTCTATAGGAGCCACACTCAAGAGGCGGCTTCCCGGTTTCAATATGGGTATGTTGACCGATTGCGTAGGCTCTGTGGCAACCTTCCCTCCTCATATGCCTCTTAAAACATCTCTAGCAGCCATGGGGCCAAGGTGTCTTTGTATTTCTTGTAGAATTCTCCAGGTAACCCATCTGGTCCCGGGGCTTTGCCTGTTGGCAGGTCGGCTATCACAACGGTCAGCTCATCAAGCGTAAGGGGCACATCCAATGTCTGCACCTGCTCCTTCGATAGCCTGGGGAGGGGAATCACCCCTAGGGCATCAGTTATATCTTCCGCCTCCGATTCCTGTTTCCTGGACTACATTTCTTCATAGAACCGCGAGAACACCCCATTAATCCCATCTTGGGTCCACACTTCCTCGCCTCGCTCATCCCTGATTGCGGTTATTGGTTCATGCCTGTGTTCTTGTTTAGTGAGCCAGACTAGGTGCCTGCCAGGCTTGTCCCCTTCAGTGTGTAGTCTCTGTACATACTTCCCATAGTCTAATCTGCCCAGTTTTTCCCAGATTGCGCAACACTGCAATCGCAGCGCTGTAAGCTCCTCCGGCTCTACCCCCTTCTCCCCTGCCCATATTTCTGCCCACTGTATATCCTTTTCTATTTCCCCCAGATCAGCCATAATGTATCCTCTGAGTCCACCGGCCTTCTCTATCACCGCTCCTCTGAACACCACATTGAAGGCTTCCCAGACCATGCCAGTGCTGTCCACATTCCCCACATTATGGGCAAAATAGTGCTCTATCGTCTCTATAATATATTCTTGGAAGACCTCATCTGTCAGTGCCTCTGCCCTCAGTCTCCAAGTGGGTATGGGAGATCCTCTGTATGTGTATGTCAATGTTGCTATTATCGGGGCATGGTCGGATAGCGTTCTTGCCTTAATATGTATCTCTGTGAATTCCCTGAGGCACTATGCAGGTGTGTGTGCCGTGTGGGGCCCTATAGTGTGTGTATCCCCTGGTGTTGGCATGTACCTTCCTCCAGACATCTTCCAATTCCAGCTGGTCTAGGGTCTTCTGTAGGGCCCTGGCCGGCAGAGCCGGTTTCTTCTGCTTGCTGTCGGATCTATCCACCTGCGGGTTCAGCATGCAGTTGAAGTCTCCTGCCTATATGAATGATGCTCTTCTGTAGGGGGCTAGCCGGGGTGTAATTGTCTTAAAGAACTCTGTCGTGTCGTGGTTGGGGGCATGCATGTTTATCAGGCACACCTGTTTGCTCTCCAACATTCCGTGTACGATCACCATTCTGCCTTCCATGTCCCTCTCTTGTCTTATTAGTTTGAAGGGAACTCCCGGAGCTATCCATGTCAGAACTCTCCTGGCATAGTTCGAGTATGCTGAGCTATACATTTGTTCTTCCCATTTCTTAGTTATCTTAATTAGCTTTTCTGCCGTTAAATGTGTTTCTTGCAGCATAGCAATTTGTACTTTTGCTCTATTCAGCCAGGTGTAGACCCTTACTCTTGACATAGGCGTTTAGTCCCCTGATGTTCCAGGTGGCTATGACCACTTTTTCTTGGCCCATTTGGTAGCATTGTCCCGTGGCCCATCTGTTCCCATAGGCCTGCCTGTCGGCTTGTGCCTGCAAGTGGGCATTCTTGTTCCATCGTCCACTGATTTTTCCCTCATGGGGTGGGTCTGACCCTCCCTGTTCATGCTGTGTCTTACACGTTTGGATTTGTTGAGAGTGTGCTGCCTTGTTGTGCTTCCTCGGTAGCCGTCGGTGGGATATGTGTCTGTTTGTCTGCCATTTGCGCTTTGTTCCTGTTGCTTTCTCCACCACTCGTGCCTTCACTCCTCCTAACTAACCACTCACTAACCATAACTATTAAACAAATGCCCAGCCTCCCTCCCCCTGCTCGGGCTCTGCTGCTTATCTTGCTTCGCCCACCAAGGTGGCATCCTGACTAACGAAAGTCTTGAGGTTGCGTATCCTGTTGCCATCTGCGGCAATACCATCACTTGGCTTATGTAGTATTCATGATGTCGGATCCATCTTCTCCATGGCAGTCACACTCCCCTTGCCCCCTGGGTAGATTTGTGTCATTATTGGCATTCCTGGGTCTCCCCTGCGGGATACCCTGTTGGTCCATCCATGCTTGGGCTTCTTCTGTTGTCTTGAAGAAATGCGATCTGCCCTCTCGTATCACCCTCAGTTTTTCTGGGTACAGCAGCATGTAACGTATACCTTCTGCTTTGAGGCGTTCAATGTTGGGGCCATAACGTGCTCGTCTCTGCGCCAGGATTGTATAATCCGGGTATATAATTAATCTAGAGGAGTTCCTGGTTATCGTCCCCCCTTCTCTAGAGAACGTCAGTATTTTCTCTCGATCTTTGAAGTTCATGATCCTTGCGATCATTGATCTCAGGGGGGGCTCCTGGTTAGGGCCTTCTGGTCTGGGCCCTGTGGGCTCTCTCCACTGCAAAGCCTTGGGATAGTACCCCAGCCCCAATCTCCTAGAGCAGGAGATTCTCGACATAATTCGTAGGGTTCTGGCCCTCTTCTCACTCTGGTAGTCCAACAATCCGGATATTATTCCTTCAAGCCCTTCCTTCTGCGTCCTCCCCCCTCTGTTCCAGGATCTTGATATTTGAGTCTGAGTGGTTGCAACATCAGTGGTATTTTGCTGCACCTGTTTTTCCGCCGTGCCCACGCGGTCTGCCAGGGTCTGTAGGTCCTGTCGGAGGAGGCTCACGTCCACCATCACTGTGTCCATTTTGTTTTCCTGGGAAGTCTTTAGGGCTGCTATGGCTGTATCCAACTTGTTCTCCAGAGACGCCTTCAGAGCCATTATAGCTTCCAATATCAGGCTCTCACCTTCCTCCTGCTGTACTGTGCTGGATGAGGCCATGGTTGCCTCCGATGAAGTGGGTTGGCCCTTGTCTGACTTTCTGGCAAAAGGCTCAGTGCTGGTTTGTTTGCCTCTGCCCACTTTTGATTTGCCTGGCATTCCTTTATCTTGAGCGGGTTGTGCGTCCCCCCGTCTGGCAGTATTCTCTAACCTTAATGCTGCCCTGAGCAGCTTCCCGCGGTGTACGTCCTCTTTGCTCTCTGTGGCGTGGCTCCGCTTTGAACCCAGCATCATCCCTCCATCATTAGATGTGCGCTCTATTCCTGAGCCTTCTGTTCCCCAATATTGTCCAGCAAGTGGGTTATGCTCTCCCACGTCTTCTAGTAGCCCAGTCCTGCTGCAATAGTTCAGTGTGCCACATTACCCCGCGGGTTATGCCTCCACGTAATGACTCACTGCCTGTTTTGCATTACCCTTTCTCCCCAGCGCTATGAATCCCATGTACCTCTGCACTTGATGTGCCTGCAGGCTTCCCAGTGCAGACTGCCTTTAATGTTGGCCAGGGCTTTGGCTGGTCCTTGATGCAGCTCAGATTTGTGCAGTATGATAAGTTTGTCCAATGTTACAGAGTGCAACACCAATGTGCAGGCGTTCGCTGCAGTGATGCTGCCTGCGTCACAACTGCTCTTCTGGACCGAGCCACAGTGGGAGCTGGCACACAGGGTGCAGAGTCAGCTTCGTTGTTCTTGCAGGACATGTATTTACGGTCCTTCCCTGCTCGCTGCTCAACCCATATGGGTGGACTGCGCTGTAGTGTGGAACGTGGCCGTGTACATCTTCCGCTGTTTTCTCACTTGAGTTTTACAGCAGGCGGACACTAGGAGAAACCGTTCTTAGCACCACAGTATCTGCACTGGCAAGGGGGCCCCTGTGCTGCAGCGGGATCGTTGGTATAGTCTACTCCTCTGTGGGCGGACAACAGTGGAGATAGGCAGTCTGTTTCCCCCAGCACTGCGAATCGCCTTTACCTCCACGTTTGATGTGCCTGTCGGGTGTCCGGTGTAAGCTGTCTACGGTGCGGGGTTAGGCCTGTGTAGATTCCTCTTGGTGCACCGCTGCGTGTAGGCCTCTCGCCCCATGGTGCTGAACCACTGTATCGGTGTCCCTGTTGCATCTCTCTCCTGCAGCACCCCAACCGAGCGCTGGTCCACCCTGTAGAGCAGAGTATGGATCTCTGTGTGCACCACGGCTCTGTGCCATGTCCTTTTCATGGTGCAGGCCGGGGGATGTGTCATCATGCCGCGCCCCAGTTCGCGTGGGTCCGCCGTGCCCCAGTCGTCAGACCTGTTTGCTCCCTCGGGTCCCGTTATTCCCCACTGGCTTGCCAGTCTGAGAGAATCCCTGTGGGTCTCATGCGGCATGGTCTTTGCCCCGCATTAGTGCTGATGCTGGTTATTGCAAGGTAATGCAGGGTGCGGGTCTCCCTTGTGCCCGCCGGCTTGTTCCACACTGAGGGTTCAATGGAAATGTGATGCTCCTTATGATAAGTGTCCTGATCATGCCCAGTTATTTGCTCACGGGAGCCTCACCCGACCAGCACCCCCACTGGTTGCCCGGTCCCTGCGCAGCTGGGGGGCAGGGGAATTAATTGCTATGGGCCCACTCCAATGGGCTTCCAGCACTATCCAAAACCGCCTGGGTCAGTGATGCACCACACACATTGGCCCAACTTGAAAATGTTGTACCAAGGGGCTACAACAGTGAGTCACAGCGTTCCAAGTCTCGGTTACAGCCCCCTCGCCTTGACCTCAGGTCTGCCACCCTCCCAGTTTGGTGCACCGTTAGTAGAGAGTCGGGCCCAAGAACCCCTTGTGCCACAGAGAGCACCCCCACAGTAACCGTACCTGCGGGCTGCTGTCTGTCTGCGCGATGTTGCGTATCCTGTGTTGTAGGGTGGTGGGTGGCTCTGTCTCGCCCCAGCGCTGTGTCCTAATGGAATCGTGCTGGCCACAAGTCTAGTCCAATGCCCTCGCCTGGTGCCCCCAGTTTGCAATGATGGCGGATATGGCCGTCTGCCGCCAGACAAGATCAGGGTGAGGGTCTTGCTGAATTGAGATTTCCCCCGGTGCTCTCCGATGCCGGACCCTCGTCTTCTCTGGGGTCCTCTGGTATGTGCCGTACTTCCAGTAGACCTCTGGCGCTGGACTCGTGAGTGCCATCCCGGGAGACCACCATGGCCTCCCGCCACCAAGGACTGGTGCTCTGCTGCTCCCCGCTCAGGAAGCCGTAGGGACACCGAGGTTCAGGGCACACTCCACCTTCCGGCCCCAGAGTCCGAGGGGGCACCCACTTTCCAGGCCCGGGGCAGTAGTCCCACTCAATCACCACCCCAGCAACGGCCTTCCTTGCCAATTGTCTTGGAGGTCAGGGTCCTGTGCCCCATCTGCCATCACCGCCCCCGGCGTAGCACGGCCCTTGCCTCGGGCCGGTTGCACTCCAAGCCACTGATGCGTGCATGTGTGGCTTGTGTCCTCCAGTCCGCCACTGTCCACGAGGCGGCTGTCCTCAGTGCGGCCTCGTCCGTGTATGGTGCTGGGTCTCTCCCAGTGCCGTGGCCTCCCGATCTCACTCGAAAAGCACCTCAGCTCATGGCCGCCATTTTATGCACTGCGTCAGGGGTATTCTCCACGCTGTTTTCTCTGATGTCCTTCTGCGGTTTCCTTCAGGATTCTCTCCCGATGCACCCCCAGTCTTCGCACACCATCTCACTGCATTCTGCTGCGAAACTCTTGCGAATTACACCAGTTATGATGATATACGTTACAGGATCTGCTGGAGCTCTAAAGTCAGGCAGCTCACTGCACGGCTGCCAAGCCACGCCCCCCAAAAACTGAAGAAAAGCTTAGAGTTTTAACAACTAAATCTAGCTCACAAATATGGAGTCTACTCAAGGAAGGAGCTAGAACCGGAACATCATCCCATCTAATACATGTCATCAGCGAATCAACATGCAAAGCCCATTTCTCCAAACTATTCGCTGAAAATAAATCAAGCACTAACACATGGTGTAAGGAGTCAAAACTATTATCAACCTATCCTTTGACATTCTGGATATACAACTACAAATCAAAAAATTAAGCACATCAAGAGCTCCAGGACCTAGTGGGATATCAAACGGGACCATTAAAGCACATCTAGAATTACGGTCAGAAATATTGTTCCAAATCTATGGCAATATAATTAGGATAGGTAGTATACCAACAACGTGGAAACAATCCATATTACTACCTATATATAAAAAAGGAGAACGTAGACAACCATCTAACTACCAACCTCTGGCTTTACTTGAAACCACGTGCAAAATATTTGCAATATTAATGCTAAAAGACCTGACAAAATGGCTTAAAGAAAAGAATATGCTCGCCCAACATCAATCAGGCTTCATTTGCGGAATAGGTACAGCACCTAACCTACTTACTATATCCACACTTGAGTGTGCCAAGTCAACCAAAATCTAATTTGTAATTACTGCTCTTAATTATCACCTTTGACTATTGAGGCAATTAACTATCATCAGCACTGCAAAGCAGGCCATGCCTTGCTATTGATAACATTTCACCATATAGTCATCTGGGCAAGTGAGGTGATATATTTAACCAATTATTCGATGACCAACATTAACCTAATATTCACATGACTCACAATATCTTCTCTCATTGTGCTCTCAATTGTTTTGTATGATTTCCGCAAATACCCTAAACCTGCAAACTGATGTATGGTATGTTACCTTCCTTTATTTTCTGTATTTTTTTTACTATTTTTGATTTGTGGCCCCAACTTTTCCCACTACTATCTCTGTGACATAATAATGCTCATTGTATATGGTACATGACACTTATTTTTAAACCAAACCATTACATTGTTTTTGCTTTCATGTTCGTTTCACTGGTCTCAAAAACATATGATGTTAATGTGTTACTCATGCTATTATTTTGGTATAACCTAATTTACATTGGTCTTCAATACTTTGTTTAACACCATGCTCGGGACAGCCTTGATGACGACCTCTGTGGTCGAAACACGTGTCGGCGGATCGCAATAAGAATAACATATCAATTAGTGAATACTTGTTTGCAACACGCCACTTGAATATTTCTTCCAATACCATTGTGAACCTATTGAAAGGCAGTGCGCGAGAAATCATTTTCCAACCCAGTTGAATTACTGTAAAATATCAAAGCCCTGTTTGGGTGGGATTTGTGGAAGGGTGAACGCTGCATGCCAATATTCACATTTCCCTAAAGGTTGTGAATTAAGCGCACAGGTATATTTATCGAACCCACTACTCTAATCAATCCTCTTACTGTCTGCTGCAACGCTCGCTGTTCATGTCACCATAATTGCTGCTTTGACTCTGCATTTGAAGAGTTCACATTACTCCTTTAACAGCGACTCTGTGAGGTCACGCCCCCTTTCACCTGGAACCCTTCTTAAGGTGAAGGTTGCACGCATCGCGCACGCGCAGCATGGAGTGCACATCGAGTGTTGTTAGTTGTGGGCATCCTCTTACTGTCTGCTGCGCTGCTCTTCACGTCAACATAATGGCTGCTTTGACTCTGCATTTGGAGAATTCACATTTCTCCTTTAACAGCGGTACGCTGTTTATTTGGATGGACTAATTCAATCATTCTTCACCAGTCTTATTGCTGATTCTAACTTTACTACACTCCCTCTCTTGCAGACTCTGTGAGGCCACGCTCCCTCTCACCCAGAACCCTTCTTAAGGTGAAGGACGCGCGCAACATGGAGTGCACGTCGAGTTCTGTTAGCTTTTGTCCTGTTGCTGTGCAGCTTCCAACTCTCGATGTCTTCCCGTCCCTTGCGTGAGCCTGGTTCTCCATCTAATGGCCGCATACATGCTTAAAACAGCCATGCCTGACTTTGCGGGCTTCTAAGGAATGCTCACTAGGCTCCTCCCTCCTACCTTTATCATCTGATGCTCAAGGACTCTTACGGGGCGCCCGCTCAGATAGGCAAAACTTTACTCAAAAACGCTCTAAATCCATCTCCATGGATATAAGAGCGGTATGGACTACTCGACCCAAAAACCAAGATTTACTGGGCGATACACTACCATCTCTAGCTGCCTCAAACGAAAGCGAACTCTCCTCTGGCTCATTAGGTAATCCAACTGAGGCTGAGGTTAAAATCCTGCATCTGTCCATCACATTTCCTGAAGTGCGATCATCGGACTGCTTGACTATGGAGCAACCAATTTTGTATTTGCAGGCTGTTTCAAATATGGTAGGAACAGGCTGAATAGCGCACGTGCCAGCAGTAGCTCCAACAATATCGCCCACATCAGATTCTTTGAAGCCTTTATCATTCCTCCTAAAATCGCCTTTGTGTGAACCATCTAAAAAGGCTCATTCGACACCGTAACCAAATCAAAGAGCCCTCCCTCAACTTTATTGCAGTCCCTGATACTGTATCTAGAGTCAGTAGAATCCTCCCCTAACAGTACTGCCTCATTGCACATGTCATTCAATAAACCCACCGCAAGACCCTCCTTTGGTTTTCAACCGCACCCTCCTGTTGCCTGGGAAATAACCATGAGCGCAATCACCACAGGCCTTCACAGTCTCATAAACATCTTTGAAGTATTGGATAAAAAATCTGAGGCCCAAATGCATATGCTTGGCTCATTAGACTCCAAAGTTGACTGGATAGCAAATGAACTTCAACGTGCTCATCGCTTGTCGCACCCCAGTGTTAATTCGGTTTCTCCCCCTTCCCCGATTAATACCTCCCATCACATTAGAACTTTGGAATTACCAATAGAGGTAATTGCAGTGGGTACAACATCTTCGCTGGAGGCAGTGGCTTTGGGTAATGCAGGAAAGCCAGCCACATATCAAGCCCCGAGTATTGAGAATGAAATAATACCTCTTCTGAAAGATGAGATTAAACCCTCAGTTTATGAAGTATTTCAATCAAATTCGAATAACAAAAATGAAAAGAAAAATGAATAGAAAGGGCATCAAAGGACTTAACTCCTTACCAAAGACCTCATTAGGATTAAACAAAAGGAAAACAAAAAATCAAACCATTTTACCAAAAGTGGCAACAAGCAAGTCCAAACAATGTCAAGATAATTTAACAATGCCAACACAGCAAAGACAATTGGCAAAAGGGAAAAAAGACCAACCCAAGACAAAACCTATTCAGAGTGGTTTAGACCCAGAAATCTCTCAATCCCCCATTCACATATCAAATTCACCTCTAGATCCCCCCACAGTAAAGGAGGGCCTAGCAGACTCAGAGGATGTGATGAATCTCTCTACGTATTCTACCACAACTTTACCAGAAGCAATAGTTTCACCTCCTAGACTTGTCTCCAGTGATTACTTGATGATCCATCCATGATAACTTTCATGAGCTACACTTTTTAACACTGGAACAAAAAAGGCTATGCCAGGCCACTCAAATGAATTGCAAGAACGCAGCAAGCAAACACTACGTTAGAGAATCCAGACCACCGGGCCATGCACAAGAAAAGATCGAAGGTTCTAAGTTTCTTCTTAAGAACCCGCCCAATGTGCTTCATGGTAATAAGCACAAATCTCCCTCATTTAAAGAGGCCATCCTTACGCTACAGATGGTAGACGGACACCATCACAATGCTTTTTCGAATAGATCTACGGTACTTGCAGTGTTCAAATAAATTCCAAGCTTACAGCTCATATAATCCCGAGACATTCAATATATCAAAAACACCAACAATAAGTATATGGACACGGTTGATATAAAGATACCATGCTTAATGATCAAAGAAATAATTTGGGACTCAAAAGACAGCTTGGAAGGGTTTGGTCTAAGAATTGGCAACAAAAAAATGGTTGGAACACAGAAAGTGATATGATATGATAGGTTATTTATAACACATTTAATACCCAGAGGTTTCTAAGCGCAGACACAGGGATCAAACCTGTGTTGCTCCATGTCGTCTTGCTTCCAAGGTGAGCACGTTGCTTCTGAGCTATCCTCCCAAGACAAGTAATGATAATGATGTGTTATTTATATATCGCTTTAATCCAAAGCGCTTTACAGAGCACATATTTACATACAATATCACCCAACTGAAATTGGTACTCATTTATCGACCTCAGAAGGATGAAAAGCTGAGTTGGCCTTGCTGGGATTCGAACCTGCGACCTGCAGATTACACTCAGATTGCAGCAGCGAGCGCTCAACCCGCTGAGCTATTTTACCGGTCTTAAGTAGTTATAAAGCCTATCCAGTAACGGAGCCAGAAATATCCACTAAGACCTCCCATTATCAACCACTAACAATAAATTGTTTGGGTACAACCAGGCCACTTAAACAGAGAAGTAATCATAAACTCTCCTAAAACCAGCATAAACAAGTCAAAATGGGGTTGGATTTCAATACCCTCAAATTAACTAAGACAGGCAGACAGATATTAATGCCAGACATCTTCAAAGCCTGCCGCCATGAGGATGGCTATATGGAACACGAGAGGATTTAACCTTCCAAGAAACCTGGATAACAAACCAACCGACATGGCCGAGTTATGAAATCTGCTGGATCCCGGCAGTAAAGCATCAGAAAGGAATACCTGCTGCAGGTATGTTAACAGTGATTAAATTGTCCACTCTTGCACCTCTATATCTTGGGCCTCCCCTTCCCCAGGTATTCAGCTTACAAAATGATCTTTCCTGGACATGCTCCAGGCTCCATCATAGCCATCCTCAATCTGTACTTGAATCCAATTGCTATACCGGATGATATCTCCATAGGTCTGGTCACTGATATGTTAGATCTTATCCTCACTGACTCCACGATTACGACAACAATAATTGTGGGAGACCTCAACTTAAAATATCTAGCTCCGAAAGATGGCTGATTGCCTGACCGAGCTAAGCGCTGGCTCCACATCATGAATGACAGAGATTTGGTCATGCTAACTGGTGCAATCAAAGGAGATGTGTATCCAGCCCCCACATGACATAGAGAATAATCAGCATCAATCTTAGATTATGCATTTATACCCCATGAAAACTTAAACCTAATAGAAAAATTCAAAATAATACCTACCACCTACAGTGAGCATAGCATTCCAGGCGTGACCTGGCTCCTAGGCTCTCTCTCACAGGCAGAGTATGATAAACATCCCATCCAGCTTTTAGCTGGATGTAATCGCATAACAGCATTTCCAACACATTTACAAAATATGTTTAATCATTATCAAGATCAAACTCAGACCAGTCCCAACGACTTAGAATATAGTGATATACTACACTTTTTTAATGTGCATAAAACCTGTGTTGGTAGACCGAGAGTATCTGACAAATTTCAATTTGATGCAGTTATCCGAAACATGAAAACACGTATGCGCAAAGAATTAAAAATAATTGTCATGAATAATAATGAGGACCATCTTAGATTGGCTAATGGTGTGAGAACAACATATAAGAACAGTATAAAACAATACAAAATAAACAATAAAATAAAATAGATGCTGAACATATGTTAACTGCAAGAACTAAATCCAGTGGAGAAATATGGAAATGCTTAAAAAATTTCAAAAATAATACATCAGCTCGCAGTTTGATTAGCGTAATAAGTGAACCAACTTGGTTTACTCACTTTATTACTCTATTTGCCAAAGTTGGTAACATTCTGCCCATCCATCTCCCCAAGGCGATTATACTTAGATATACTTTTACTAATTAAAAAATTAAGTGCCTCCCAATCTCCTGGCCCAGATGGCCTCTCCAATACCATTCTGAAGGCTAACCGGTACATGTGGGCCAGTATTCTCAAACCAATATTTCAAAAAATAATATCAAAACAAGAAATTCCTCTATCTTGGAGAAAATCAATAGTCATCCCTATTTTCAAAAAGGGAAACAGAGAAGATCCAGTACATTATAAACCGATAGCCTTGCTTGATGTCCCGGGCAAATTATTTGCACGGCTCATCCTCCGGGATCTTCAGATATGGTTAAGAGAATTGTTGCAAACTGATAAATATCAATCGGGTTTTGTTGCAGGCCTTGGAACAACAGTTAACCTACTAAGCTTGACAGCCATAAAAAATAAGGCTATTGCAGAAAAACAACCAGTTTACTTTGCGTTTATTGATTTTAAGCAAGCTTTTGATTAAATCTCAAGAGAATTATTATGGTACAAACTATCAGAAGCTGGAAGCCCGGTTAACCTACTTAGATTATTTCAACAATTCTACTCAAACACAACAATACAAATGAAATTAAATCATGCATGTTTGCTTTCCAAACACATTCCAACACACAGGGGTCGCAAACAAGGTTGTATTCTTGCTTCTACGCTCTTCAACTTCTATGTAAAGGATATCAATCATGCGTTTGAACCCACCATATCATTCTTGCCCAGCGTGGGAGGTCACCCAATCTCATGGCTTCTCTATGCCGATGATCTTGTGCTGGATGATTTGACCCCGATAGGTTTGCAAGGGAAACTAACCGCCCTCCAATTATATGCTCAACAGAACCTTTTAACGATAAATACACAAAAATCCATCCTTGTGATCCCAAAAGAAACAAAATGGCTTTGTTCAAATGGAGCATAGGTGGTATGTTTCTGGAAAACATTCATGAATTTAAATATCTTGGCCAAAATATTAATAACAACATAAAAGACTTAGTTTATAAAAGCGAAGTAAGATATATATATATTTTTTTTATCAAGTTTATTGATTTTACAAAAGTGAAAGTGCCTTCTATTTCTGTTTCTATTTTCTTTACAGAATAGTGTTATTGTTTTCGTTATAGCAGTGTTAAGTGTTCTAAGCAGCCTGGCGTTTAGTTTGTCACTGGAGTTATTCCAGTTTGGAGCATTCTGCCGAAGCTGCTTGTAAAATCTTTGCAGTAGCAATTGTCCATGAAGTCTTTTCACCGCTTATTAGGCGGCTCCACCATACTTCTTCTTCACCGAGGATGTCGGATTCTAGTGTGGGCCCAAGATACGCTTGTCTGAGATTCTGAGTCGCAGGACATCTCAACAAGAGGTGTTGGATTGCTTCAATCGTAGCCATGTCCTTGCAAAGTCTGCATGCGCTAGTAGCCGACAGACCTCTCACCGCCTGAATTTCATTAGTGGGAGGAGATTTAGCCGCGCCATTAGAAATATTTGTCTCAGCGGTTTACTTGGAAACCTCTTAATGACTTGCTCTGTTTGGTGGAGTTTCTTAGTGTACACCGGAAGATGGCTTAGCAGTTTGTTTTTTCTCGCCTATTCATGAGTTTCGATCCAGTCCAACTCCTCCATTTTCTTCTTGACTTTCGTTGGATTTTGCATCAGATCTTCTTCTGAGCACACAATTTGTTCCAGGTGTACCCTTTTCTTTTCTGCCCAGAGTGATAACATTTTGGATCCGCCACCTTTTATTTCTTTGTTTATCATGTTGTATAAAGGGGACGATTCCGGGATAATCACTTTCCTGAAGAGAGCCATGCTACTTGTTTCAACTGTTGCTTTCAAGGAAAGTAAACCAAGTTCTCTTCTGATTGCCAGAATGGCAGTAGACTTTGGAAAACGGAGGACCTCACACCAAAAGTATCCTTCTAGTTTTTGCCATATGCCTGTTGGTATTGTATGCATTGCGTCTCCTCCATATGTCAAAGATGGGACAACTTTTGACTTGTAAAACTTGATCGTCTGAATTTCCTGCCCCTCACAAGAGCCTAGGTAGTCAGTTTCCGCGTCTTCTCCCATAGGTGTATTTGCATTGTTGTTTCAGTTCTTGTACTGTCCATCATTACCCCGAGATACTTGAATTCTCGGACTACTTCAACTTTAATGCTCTCTAAGTTCCAACATGGAGACTTTGTCATTTTGTTGTTTTTTCCAGGATCATGATCTTAATTGTTTCCTTGTTTATCTCGAGGTTATTCTGAGAGATGTAACTAACCAGGTTGTTCAATTGTCTCTGCAATCCTATCGGCGTCTGGTCTAAAAAAATGATATCATCGGCTTATAACAGCCTGTAGACCAGCGAGTCGCCGACTTTAGGCGGAAAAGATCTGATGTCTCGACATGCTTCCTTGTAATCGCCCAGGAAAGAGATGAATAATGCTGGGGTGAGGGGGAAACCTTGTTTTACTCCTCTGTTGGTGGATATTTCATCTGACAGGAGGCCTTTTTGATTAAGCTTAACTCTTATTGAAGTAGCGGAATGGAGGGCTTTAATTGGCTCCAAGATTTGATTTGGACTGTTCCAGGCTAAGAGTTTCGACCACAGCATTGCTCTGTCTATCTGGTCGAAACCTTGAGTAAGATCGATAAATGCCAAAAACACTTTCGTTTTTCTTTGCATGATTTTGCTTTTTATGATGCTTAGCAACATGATGTTCACTGTAGTTCCTGTATTTTTCATAAACCTTGCTTGGAAAGGGTCGTTGCTCGGGGTTGTCTTTGCCCATTGTTGAAATCTCCTCAGTAAGAGCGACCCGTATACTTTCCAATCGTATCTAGCAAGGCTATTGGGCGATATTTTCGAGGGTCAGACCTGTCACCCTTTTTGTAGATAGGAACAACAATCGAAGCAGTCCATGATCTAGGAATTGACTTCGACTGGCAACATTCTTTGAATTCCAGACTGATAAATGATGCCCATTCAGATGGATAATTCTTTAGGTCGAAGTAAGATATAAGATAGAGACTCTAAGTTCCCAAGCCAAGATACTACATAACAATTACGGTAAATTCTCTTGCAAACCTATCATAATGTTTTACAATCAGAAATTAATTCCTATCATGATGTAGGGGTGCCCAAGTAAAATCCTTGGATAATCAGCCAAACTGGAATCCAATTGAGGGATTATTCTGGAAATCACTTTTGTCCTTACCTAAATGGTTTCCCATTCAAATAGTTAGATTTGAATGAGGTCTCTCATCTATCCAATTCATTGTGGCATGGCAGTCTCTAGCTCTCTATAGAAAATGCTTAATAGCGGACTCTGCCGATCCAACTTTGCTGCCAGTTCTCGCTAAAGCACTAATTACTAAGCAAGATCTTTCCTTAAAAACCTGGAGATAACAGTGCGAGAACCATATGAAAGAAGCCGACATTGAGATATCGCTATTATTGGAGAGGACGTAGCTTGCAACAACAATAAATCTCGGAGAACACGAGTGGATAGTACTATGGGATACATGCAAGAAATATAAAACCTTTAAGGCTGGTGAATTCAAAATGAAAGCAATGTATCAGATCCCGATATATTTGTTTAAATTCCCTGATCAGAAAAACAGAGCACATATCATGAGGCTACATTTTAAATTATGGCCAACGAGAGAGGCCATGGCCCCCGCCATAAACAAGCAAATGTTGACACTTTGTGCAGATTCTGCAAACTTCCATCTGCAAAAAGAAACTTAAGAACATCTCTTGACTAGTTGCAAAAGCCTGGGAACCCAGAGGAAAGAATACTTCTATAAGCACTTGGGGAAGTTTAATTTACTAAACACAAAAAACATGTGGCCTATGATGATTAAAGTAAATTGCATGTCCTTAAATATCGCAATAATCAAGTTTCGACTTAAACTAAATCTAATAGACGATCAATAAAATTTTTAATATCCAAACGTTAAACACTCGACTAGAAGAAGGATCTTGATTATAAAGCAATATTATTTACAATTGGGTAAATATGAGACCAATGCCTCTGAATTTGCAGAAATGTGAGTCACCTCTCAGAGTTCATGCAGTGTGGTTAGGGAGATAGAATGTTTCTACTCACCTCCTCATATATAGTGAATCTTTAAAAATGTTTTTATGTGTAAACTCATGAAAGTTATTGTTTTAACATATGTATTTAACCATCTACTTGCCATGTAAAGACAACTAAGTAACTAAGTAATTTGTATGTACATATATATGTTTGTAACTAAAATCACAATAAAAATGTTTAAAAAGAGATAAATATAAATACATGTGTTTAAATATGTCGAGCTATTGGGCAGTGTCATTTCTATGCTTATTCGTGAATGGTAATTCTAATGAAATTAACAGTCTCCTTTTGTTTGTAGACATCAAGATAAGAAACAAGAACATGATGATCAGTACAAATAAAACCAATTCCCACATCTCTGAATGTGTTCTCATGTGCTTGTCAGAGATCCAGACCTGGCAACAATGGATTTCCATCCCTCATGCTCTGCTCTTTCTTGCAATTATCAGATCTAACCTTACGCTCCTGATAACCATCTACTCAACACCGAATCTCCACCACCCCATGTGTTATTGCCTCTGTCTATTTGCCCTCCCAGATCTATTTCTCACCTTCTCAATTTCACCCACAATCTTTGCCATCCTCTGGTTTGATGTGAACACCATCAGTTCAGTTGCCTGTTTCAGCCAGATATTCTTAACATATTTTTGTCAGGCAGTGGAGACAGCCGGTGCAGTCTTCCTGGCTTTCGATCGCTTTGTGGCAATATGCAACCCCTTGCATTACTCATCAGTAATCACAAACAAGTTGACTGCACAAGCAGTAGCAGTGTCTCTTGCAATCACTGGTTTGATTATATTGCCATTTCCATGTATAGCTGCAAACCTGACATATTGTGCCGGAAACGCTGTGGCACACTGTTTCTGTGAGAGCCTCGTTCTGGCTGAGCTGGCTTGTGGAAGTACAACTGCAATATATTCCTATGCATTGGTGGTGGCCATTTTTTTCACGAGCAGTCTCTCCACTGTCTTGTTCTATTCCTACACCATGATTATCTGTGCCGTGCTGCGATTGGGTTCTACTGAATCAGCACGTAAGGCGTTCAACACATGCAGCTCTCACCTGATTGTGATTGCAGTTGTTTACTCCATCGTTTTCATTTCTGCTCTATCAAGCAGACTGAAAAAATTACTTCCACAATATGTGCACACTCTGCTTGCACTCCTAAGGTATCTGACTCTCCCGGCTATAAACCCCTTGGTCTATGGAATTAGGATACAGGATATCCGTCAAGCCATTAAAAAGCTGTGCCGAGAGATTTGGTCCCAGTAGGGTTGCATTTAGACTTAATGTCACTGTGGACAACACACTAAGTAATAGATGGAATTCACATTTCATAAATCTCCAAAGATACACACCATAGTGATGATGAAAATCCCAACACAAAGGATACAGTGGACTAAATCCTATTACACATGTCGTGCACAGGAAGATTTGAGTGTTTTGCTTTAAGGGGAAGACATTACAATTTAAGAAATGAGGAATATGCACAGAGAATGTAATAAAGAAAATAACCTTTCAATAATTATATAAATAATGCCACTGACAGCTTGAACTGCTTGTTCCCTCAGCACTTTTTCGACCAGTGTCATGCAACACCAGGCTGCAGGAGAGACAGAATGTCTGATGATTCTTATCACAGTAAAAACTAGAGCTAGACACTAACTAGCCTGAAACTGTCTCTTAAAGTACCCCATATGGATTAGGGACACCATATTATCTTCCAGTTTCCAGAAACCTGACCAAGCATCCCTAAGCAGGAAGACTGTGCCCTGACTGGAATTTAAGGTGAAGCTTCTCTGCACTTTCCACAATCACTTCTTTTGCCAAATTCTTTGAAACACTATTTCTTAACTACCAGGTCACCATACACAGAACATCCAGCCATCCTTCCATTGTCCCGGGAGGATAGCTCAGATGGAACTTCCTCGCCTTGAGGTTCGATCCCCGCGACCGCACTTACAAACCTCTGGGTATTAAGGACGTTATAAATAACCAATCATATCATAATCCTCTGTCAGAAAAAGAAAACAGAAAGAATTTGGAGAAAGAACCAGATACATAGCCATGGAACAACCTACCTCGACATCTCGCCAAACAATCAGCGTGCCATTGATTCAGGAAAGAGCAGTAGTGCATGCATTTTATTGGAGCATTCAACAAGTTACCCTAGTTTGCCAGGACCACCGACCATCATTTCCAATTACAGATTTGGTCCCCTTCCCCCATGGCAAGACTGGGCTTGCAGAACTAATCATATTAATGGAAGACCTGCAAAGAACTGCTGTGCATGCAATGTTGCATACTTGACAACTAAACATCAACTTGTGGCCATTGTGCCCCACCCAGCCCAGATGCCCCCTTGGTTCGGTGAGCTATACAAATGACAACACAAATAAATAAATACATCTGGTGGCTGGCAAGCTCATCATGAAATTACACAGCCAAAGTAGTGTATATTTGGGCTATGATGGCTGCATCATTGCTAGAGTGTGAGCTACCCATGTCATATCATTAGACTCACTTTGAAGTGCTCCCCGGGCAACTTTATTACTCAAAGCAAACAACTTAAATGCATTAAAAAACAAATAGGAAAGCAGAGGGTCAACATTAGTTAATATAAGTGTTTCATGTGTAAGCGGTTGTTTCTGCACTTTGATTCATCCTTTTCAACTGCTCTAATCTCTTGGAAAGGCTGGACCATGTGAGGACCAAATGACTCCTATGTCTCAATCTTTATGAGCGTACATATATAGTCCTCCTAGTATTCAAAGGTGTATATATGCTACCAACGATTTTATATGGGGCAAAACAACTCTATGCTAACTTCCTGGCAGAAGGCTGGACTTCTTGGACTCCTCTCATCCACTCTTCATGGGAAAAGTGTTGTCTCTGTTGGGGCTAAAGACATTTTAGTATGGTGTCACTCCACATCCACCATGAGTACAGCAACTGGTCCAGACCTGATAAACCTTGTAAGAGGATTCAATTCAACACTACAGCTAAGTCAACGCCTAGTCTATAATACTGAATGAAAACCCTTATTGATATATCTTTATGTCCAGTTCATGCGTTCTGGATGACTACCCCTATATAACACTCCTCTCTTGGAATCCTCCTGACCCCACTGAGCCAAGAAGTAGTTCTGTTTTGCAAGTTAAAAGGTTTATTTGATAATTTAAACAATAGATATATATATCACACTTTATAATAAATTAATAATTGAATAGCACACTTAATCTGATATGATAAAGATTAACAACGGAGAATCTGGCACTAGCACACTTCTTTATAATCACTAAGGAGTTGACATGAAATGGATAAGGTAGCACACTGGTAAATAGGGACAGAAGAATAATGTGGTAGAGAATGCTTTATAGATTTCAGATGGATGCAATGTTGAATGAATGCAGTACAGAAAATACTCAATATGATTTCAACAAAACAATGTAATCACTTTTCTCTGGCAATTCACCCCCCCTTTTATGCAATGCAAGGAAATGGAAGGAAAAGCACACAGTTCTCAGAAATGCAATCAAATGTGATTCAGTTCACCCCAGCAAGCTTAGACAACAGAAGTTTAAAACACAGCCCAAAATGCTTCTATATGTGCTGGCAATGGAGTGAAAAATATGCTAAAAT
Source organism: Ambystoma mexicanum (assembly GCF_040938575.1). Classification (NCBI taxonomy): domain Eukaryota; kingdom Metazoa; phylum Chordata; class Amphibia; order Caudata; family Ambystomatidae; genus Ambystoma; species Ambystoma mexicanum. The sequence goes on from NC_090941.1 coordinate 1,046,303,788, forward strand.
GCTTTTAATTCCCTGTAGAGGTTCAGGGTGAGTGGTATCTAGTTAATAGTAGTCCAGGCTCACACTAGCAATGATTCAGGGATGATTAGCAGGTTAAACGAATTTCTGGCAAATGGAAAGCAAGCAGCTTCTGTTTTCACACGTGAAGAAATTTGCAAATCGCGGTAAAATATGCGAATGCGTGTTCCGCAATATAAGGGGTAGGAATGTGGTTCTTGGTGCGATTAAAAGCTAAGATTCTAAGCTTTCAGATGAAAGTTACTGCAAGTCTCTAGCCCAAACGGTTACAGAGTTATGACAGATTTAGTAGACGTCATTTTTAGTTTTGCAAATTTTAAACGCAACACTTTTTCAGCTTTAAAAATGATGGCAGAATAACACAATTTCTAAGCTGCAGTTCTACTTAGATTAAAAATGGATTGAATTATATGATTTTAACTAAGAGATGTGTTCTGAGTTTTGCCGAGTACTCACAAGAGATTTTGAACTGGAAAGCGACTTGGTCACGGACTTCAGTCTGGTCAGGTCTTCCCGAGTTCCGCTCACAGCGCCTGGCCTCTGGAACTGCTCACAGCATCGGGGTCAGCACTCTCTCTCTCTGGGTACAGCACTGCTTCTGGATTCTGGAGATTGAGGGATTTGAAGTCTCTGTTTATCTTGGAGTCCAAGTGTTGGCTCTTTGAAGGTTGATGGAGGTAAGTATGGATTTTTCCGGCAGAGCTTCCAGCTGCAGATGGAAATGAAGCTCCCTATCTGTCCTGTCTGTCTGCCTTTATGTGTTTAGAATGTGGGTGTGTTCTAGCATCACTGACCCTACCTCTCTCTCAGCTTCTAATTGGTCAAACTTCCATTTCTCATTTGATTGGGGGAGCTAAGTTGTGTCAGAGTGATGTCATTTTATGGCTTGCAGAGAGGACAATCCCCTGTCAAATTGCACACATTCTATATTTGATAACAAAAGACATATTTGCACAGGTACACATTTGTTTAAAATGACATACACACATGAGGCATTACTGATGTTAGCCCCTGTTCTGACTCTGGCGTTTCTAGGAGCTTGCATCCAGAAATGGCAATATTTTGCGCGTTTTAATGTGCTAAACAACATTGGATCTTCATTAAATTTTATACAACTGTTCCTCACATATCTACCCACATACCAATGCATTTTCGTTTGTCTAGCTGAAACAGGGAGTCTGTAATATTAATAAACAGCAGGGTTTTGTCCCAGAATATCCCACAATTTGGAGTTTGGGCTTGAATTAAAGGTACATTTTTTAAATTAAGGCTCTCAAAGTTATACATTTCTGTCATTTGATTACAAAGAGTTATCAGTGTTTTTGTAAAATATATATTTTACTTTCAATTCAGTCCTCAGAGTGTTGGAGTCCGCCTCCAAGACTTGGGTGGGTCAGTCACATGCATCCTCTGGCAGGCAGGCCTTTGTTGACAGCAAACATTCAGAATTAACATATTCCTTTCAGAGGAAAGGGTCCTTTGTGTGGTGTCCTGCAAGCTCAGATCAGGAGGCCAGGGAGCCACTTTGCATTTAATTAACAGAACCCTGTTATTTCCTGGCTTCTTGTGTTGAGTTCTGAAGTGTCAAGAGTTCTCAGGACAGGCAACCCCTTTGAACTTTTAATGACATGGGACCCCTTTCTTTGCACTTAGACAGTTTTGCAAGACAGCTCTCCTGTCAGAGTTTAGACCGCTAGCGCCACCATCAGGATTTTGTGGTTACTGCATCCATCCTTGGGATTTTTTTTTTAGATTGATTCATTTCAGCAAGTGATATTACATGGAGTATATTGTCCATGTTCAGGACATGGCATTGCTGTGTTTCTGAAGTAAAGTAATTCTGTGCCCATGATTTTGCCATATTTGACATTCAAGAAAAAATGAATTCCCAACAGTTATGGGTTTGCTTTTGGCAATCAGCATTGCCATTCCCAATGGTTTCAGACTACTGTGTGGGTAGTCCAATGGTGGTTTTAGGCAGTGTCCTTCTGTGCCCATAACATCGGCAAAAATGGGTGGCAGCCTATTCTTCATGCATTTCCCTGTGCATTTTCTGGGAAGCTCTGGCCATCATGATGTTTTCCATGTCAGTACTGCACAGTTTTGAGGTAGGGCTCGGATGCATGGGTAAATACATCCCACAACCTTTATGTTCCATCAACCATGCAGTTTACACACAGTCTGTCAGGGAATGGTGCTCACTTGTGGATCAACCATGCAGTTTACACACATTCTGTCAGGGAAGGGTGCTCGCTTGTGGATCAACCATGCAGTTTACACGCAGTCTGTCAGGGAAGGGTGCTCGCCTGTGGATCAACCATGCAGTTTACACACAGTCTGTCAGAGAAGGGTGCTCGCCTGTGGATCAACCATGCAGTTTACACACATTCTGTCATAGAAGGGTGCTTGTATGTGGAAACACTAGCTAGTTTGTGTATCCCAACTATCTGCAGTGTTATTTATTTATTTATTTTATTTATTGCATGTATTTGTTTGTTTATTTTATTTATAACGCGCACCTGACTCGAAGGTAATTGGGCGCTAGTAGACCATTAATGGTTACATGGCGTAAAACAGTTAAGGTGAGGTTACAACACGGGAAATATAAGACAGGAGGAATATACATATTATACAGATTATACAGTCATAACATTGACAGTACAGGCAATGCATGAGAAAATTACGCAGTCCCAACAAAGGGTCAATGGTGGCTAATAGCTGTGGCGTTTATGTTTTGTTGAGTAACCATGTGATAACATGGCTTCTGAATTAATCAAATACTTGAATAGATTGAATGTTCTGCGGGAGAGTGTTCCAAAGCTGGGCGGCTAGTACCGGGAAGCTAGTGCCACCGGCTCTTTTTAGGTTGTATCTGGGCACCACCAAGCATGGTGTGTTGGATGATCTGGTGATTGTATTGGACACCTTCCATGAAAACTTGTCTGTGAGATATGGAAGGGCTTGTGAGTGAGGCCGATGGTTTTTAGATCAATTTTATCATGTATAGAGAGCCACTTGTGTTGCTTTCTGGTTTCTGATATGTGCTCTTTTTTGGAGATATTTAGTGCTGCTCTAAGCGCATTGTTTTGCATGCTCTGCAATTTATTTAAGATGGCTTTATTGGCACCTAGGTAGAGACTGTTACAGAAATCCAATTTGGATTGTATGAGCGTTCTCGCCAATGTAAGACAACTGGTGGGTGATAATAGAGGTCTGCAGGCTCTGATCAGCTTGCCGGTGAAGGCAGTGGCGGATGAGGTCATGTTCACCTGTTTGGTTAAGTTAGACTGGGCATCGAAGTGAAAACCTAATGTTTTTACATGTTTGGCTACGGGTAGACTATTTCCATCGATAAGGATGCTTGAATAGTGAGGACTTAGTTTGAGCAGGTTGTTAGGAGAGCCAACTAGGAGCAACTCTGTCTTATCATCATTCAGGCAGAGGCCATGTGTGGCCATCCATGCCTGAATGATGCTGTAGACTTCGTTGATCCGAGCGACGTCTATATCATACGTTCCTGATAGGGGTAGGAGTATCTGGGTGTCATCCGCATAGTTTGTATAGGTGACACCCAGGCGGTCCAGTTTGTCAAAAAGTGGCTTTGTAAAAATGTTGTACAAAGTGGGCGAAACGCAGGATCCTTGAGGGACTCCGCAGGTGATGGGATCGGCAGCTGCTGAGGGTGAGAATACACACATTGTTCTGTTTGCAAGGAAAGATTGGATCCATGTGACTGCAGAGCTGGAGAAATGAGCTGCTGATTATAGGTGTTCGCAAAGTATTGAATGGTCTGTAAGGATATTTGGCGTGTTACAGCACAGAGTACAGCACTACTGCACAGGTAGCATTTTCTTATGCAGCACCACTACATGGGTGTGGTGCATTGCTATATGTGTTGCCAGAGAAACATGGACATATAAGTAAAGACAGGCTATTCAGTCAAAAACGATTTTTACATATAAGATGCAAATCCATTTTTACAGTTAAAAGCACACATCTGCACATTCAAAATGCACATTATTTTTCACCTGAAATGCCTATGTTGCAAGAGACACATTTGAAAATTAATAACTAACCTTATTAACAACTAACCTGACTAATAAAACTTCATTTAACATAACCCACTAATAAAAATGGGTCTCCACTGCAGAATTAGGCCTACTCTGAAAGTGAACTTTAAAAACGCACATTCATATTTTCTCTGCTGCTCTGTCCACATAACTACAGGAAGCAAAGAGCTCGAAGGAGCAGGAAATCAGTTTGTTACAATTGCCACTGTAGAAGTGAGCCATTGTGTAGTGAGGGAGGAGATGACATGATTGATTCTGATTGGAGCAACGTCATAGCAAGTATCATGCTAGAGGCTGTGATTAGAACTTTGCTGAAGAAGCTTGAGAAGAGGGGGAAGGCAGTCGACATCTTGCAGCGCTGGGAGAAGGCTTTCTTTGCTGGCTGGGGCATTCCTGCTGCAAAATCTGAGAGCGCCAGGCAATAACCCCGGTTTGAGAACGGCAGATGCTTGTTCTCACTGGGGTTGATCTTCAAGGGAGCCAAATTCAGAAAGAGAATAGCCGGAGAAAACTCATGCTGAACAGATAAGGTAATTACAGAAGCGAGTGGGAGCTGTGCGAAAGTGTGCGAAGCTGTTCAGTCAGTGCATTAGAGGGAGTCTCAGTCTCTTATCAGCATATTTAATGTTACCAATTGAATATATTCTCGCAGCTCTCTGTTCATTTTATCACAAATAATGTTGTACCATTTTATTTATTTCTGTAAAAAAAGTTAAACTGTGTTTAAATGAAATTTCTATAACACAAAAATATTTGAAAACAGATAGCTAGTGTGTATTATTTTTCTCTTTCATTTTGCATGGGGAAAGGTTTAAACGTGGGTAGATTTTTAAACAGTGCAATTGTCATTTTAAAGCAGATGTGTGCATGATTCTATTCAGTATGGACAGTTGTGAGTGACTGTTTGTAGCATAGCCTGTTGGAGGTACATGAGTCAACGGGAAGAGAGACTCTCTGGACATAGTTCCCTACCGTATATGAGGTAGTGGAAATTACCACAAAAATACCACAATTGCCCATGGTGGCACACAACACTAACACTGAAAATGTGGTATGCCTAAAATGTAGGCCTCTCTAGTGATCAAGAACAATCTAGATAAAAAACAAGGGATGTTGGATATTGGGGCCACAAATAAACCAACCACTATACCAACCAACCACGCAAACTACCGCGCATACCATCTAAATAGGTCTGAATTCTGAAATAATGCAATGTATTATTGTCATGTGTGACCCAATATGAATACAGAGAGTGTTTATTGCTAAAGGTATTTTGGCGGTAAGAAAATACTGCAAAGCCCCAAATATCCACAAAATACCCAACAGGTCCACCAGATCAAAAGTCACTGAAAGGTCCAGTAGGAGTAAGATGGCTGTCTTGCCTTTATCTTTCAGTTCATCGTTCTGGCTTTTAAGGTCAACAAGGGTGGTTTCTGTGCCATGCTGAGGTCTGAAGCCAGATTGCCGGATTCCGAGTAATTTGTGAGTTTCAAGATAATCTTGAATTTGCAGATAGGCAATTCTATCTAAGATTTTCAGTAAGAAGTGGACTGTCATAATAGGTCTATAGTTAGTGGGTATAGCTGGGTCGACGGTCTGTTTCTTTAGTAGCGGTAGAACCCAGGACTGTTTGAGGTTGCTTGGGACAGAGTTACTAGAGAAGGAGGAGTTTATGAGTTTAGTGTGAATGGGGCTAGGTCTCTAGCTGCGTCTTTTATAATCTGAGCCGGACAGCTATCGCCCTTACAATTAGATGGTTTAAGAGAGGATATGATTATTTGAACTTCAGGTGTGGTGACTTTTTTAAACATGAAACCTGAATTAATGTGTACGGTAGAGGGTGGTGACGGAGTGTTGAATGCGAGTTGTGACCTTTTGTCAGCTATTTTGGTCTGAAGTCCATTAATTGTGTTTGACAGGGCATTTTGTATACTGGTGCACCAGGCTTTATCCTTGGTGCATGTGTCTGGTATGTGCATTTATTAGCAGCCAGTGCTTTTGGATGCTCATCAGTATTACTGACGTAATGAATCTCAGGTAATCAGAGCACACAGAGTGAGAATCATGTTAATAGGAGCTGTGAGGAACGTAGTACAGGTTAGGTGTGTTACCTGGGAGGAGCAAACCATAGTATGAAGGGCCTGAAATTCAGAGACCCAGAGATGGCCAAGTTTACATAGAACATTATTTCTGTGTTGATTTGTCTTTTAATCTGTTCTAATCCATTCAGCCATTCATTGCTGTCCAGCAGGAGGCCAATGCATATTTAGCAGAAGTCGGATCTAGATCGAATCTGAGCAAAACTTGCATGTGATGCACATAGGACGAGAACAACTTTCAAAACTAGTGTAGAGCATTGGCTAATGGCTGGGAATACAGACAATGTAATAAAACAACCTTGCGATCATTCCAATAATCCAACGACATATTGGCCAGCATCTCTCCTTCCCCACTACTCAATAACCTTGAAAGCCACACCTTTAACAGGTGCTCAACCTACCTTGATATTAACAATGTCTGAAGCAATCTCAAGTCTGATTCCAAGGTTAGCACTCTACCAAAGCTACACGCACTCATGTTTAAGTTTTCTGACCTCTGCTCCCTATTGCAAATGCTCCTCTGTCTCAATATGCTTAGATGTGTACTGCTAGTTCCAACATAGCATATTCAAAACAAACATACATGCAATATTCAGTCATACAAAACCATAATCAGATGATAATACCTTTCCATATAAATAATCAAATACATGTGTACATATGTGTATTCAAAATTGGTGAATTCTTCAATGTTGTTAAAATATCCTAATTTTATCTTATAAATACATTCAAAATAATACATGTTTTCATGTTATTAACAATGCACATGCAATGTACACTTTATGATAGCCATGATTCTGTCTGATCAGGAATTCTCTAAGAGTGTGTGTCTTGGCCTGCATAAATGTCATTTCATCCATCTGCTGAGGGCACTGATTATGGTGGCCCAGCTGTTAATTAGACTTAGTTAATATGAACATATTGCCCTAGCTCTGTGAGCCCTCCATTGGCTGCCTCTAGAGAATAGTAGGAAGTTCAAGGTTCTATGTGTGACTCATACAGCTTGATATGGACTGTGGCGGAATGGGGGTAATGCCCCGACAGCTCAGGTTAATGGCCCGAGCGAAGCGAGTCCCATCAACAAGGGCTCTGGGCTGTTAACCCCCAATTCCAGGCCTGGAACAGGCGCTTAATGCCATTAGCACCCAGTGGTACCAAAGCTGTAACCGGGGTGCTAATAAAAAAATGTAATATATTTTCAGTCAATGAACGGGACGCCCAAGGCGTCCAGTTCAATCACTGAAAATACTGTGCTAAAATGGCCGCCATGTAAAGAGAAGGAGGGGTGTTGGAAATGGAAAAATAAATAAAAAGGGGACGGAGGGTGTGGGGAAGATGGCGGCTGGGCGAACGAGCTGTCAGGCAGCTTGCAACGCGGGCTGTGATTGTAGGTTTCAGCCTGCATTTCTAACCACCTGATTGGCTGGTTCCCTCATGCCAGGTGCTACTTGTGGTATTCTAGTTCACAAATGTGTCCATCAGTGATTCCTTTGGGGCATACATACAATGTTTATATGAGGGTAGCACTGCAGTGATCAACTCTAATGGTCTATTGACACAGACCGAAAGGGACAAGACAAGGGTGGCCTCTGTCACCCACTTTTTTATCTGATACTGGAAACATTAGGAATCGGAACGGGAGCACACAAGATGGTATAACATTAAGTCTGCATTTGCTGTATGCTTTTTCCTGAGAGGCCCTGTTTGCTGAACGGTGACAGAATAGGGATGAAGAAGGGAATGAGGGTTGAGGAAAGGGATTGGGTGTTAAAAGAATGGGATGTGGAATGACGGTGGCGATGTTGGGTGGTGGAGAGAATAGGGATTGTGACAGTGTTTGCCACTCTCTAATTGGGGTGGCTGATATGTTGGGTGGTGGTATCCCCTTGATCTATTATTCAGGCAGTCGACAAGCTTGTTGGGGTTACCTGGATGTAACCCACACTCACTCGGCACACAAGGAGAGCAAGAAGGGCTGCAGGGGGCTATGCATTATTCCAGCAGCAAAAAAAACAGAAATCCAGGCTCCCTTAAAACTGGTCTTTTGGAATACACAACATCTGCTTATACGATATTGATTTTTAGCAGTCAGTAACACACACAATTCCATATTAACAGGAATGTGGCAGCCTGAATGGCTACAAATTCGACAGGCGGAAAAGCAAATATAATGCCAATTTTGTGTACACACAATAACGTTTCATACTCATAGTGGCTTGTGAATGTCAAAAAATAAAAAATAAAACATACAAAATAAAATACCAGCCCCTAGATTACAGAATCTTGAATCAAGTTGTCTCTTCTACCATTTAAGAGTAACCAATATAGCACTAATGCACAATCAACAAATATTAGGACATATTAGGACAAATTTATTCCATCAATCCTGTAATGCGTAATATGGAAACTATCTATATTCTGGCCATATATTTCTTTAGCACTATGCTGCACATGCATATTGGTACAATGCTGCCACTCACAGCGCTGGTTTAACCTTTTTCTATATATATAGAGTACATGCACTCACACACATGTTATGTCCCAATAAGATCATACCTTCTACCAGCTATGTTTTTCCTAACGCAATTGAATCATATTAATAGGGACATTTCACTACCTTCTGTGCAGCGGAATAGTTTGCTTAAATGGGTAGATTAAATTATTACACTCAAATTCATTGATGTACCTTTTAGGATTTTGATACTTTCTATCAATTGACAGAATATAGAATCTAAAAGTCCACGGAACTCACCTCTGCTTTCAAGTGTGTAGGATCGCAACAATATTCAGGTAAATCAATACTTCTTTACATTTACAGCCCAATTTAAATGGTAACATGGCATGATTTGTTGACAGCAATGAATGAAACAGACCTGTTGCATGTGATTTTATCAAATTAAAAAATAATGAACACTTTTTTAACTAAACATATTTGCCGAAAAAAATATATATTTTTTTAAAGATTTGGTGGACCCCCCAAAACCACTGTTTCCCTTTGTTAATAATCCCACCCCAACCCCTCCTCACCCATTTCATCCCCTTGCCCCACCCCATATATATATTTTTTAAGATTTGGTATTTTCTTTTGGCAAAAATGTTTGGATAAAAATGTTATTCGTTATTTTTAATTTGGCAAAATCACTGCATACCGACAGAACAATATATCTTTTTGTCTTTGATTAGTTTTACAGAAGATTGTGTTGTATACATATCATATTTCTCTGATCTCCTATACACAATTATCTCATCCACAATGACTTTTTCAAACTCTCTCTCATTTTCTTTCTCCTCCTACTCCTGATCACTCACTTAACTCTTCGACATCGGCTTCTGACTTAGCCTCTATTACTCTTCTAAGGTGGCTTCTCTTCGCCTTGCTATCGACTCCTCCTCTTGTTCCAGTCCCTCACTTCACTTTTTTCCTGTTTTGTCCCCTACTACTAATTGCTCTCATTTTTCTTCCATCACAGACAGTGACATTTCCCTTTTGCTGTCACGTGCCCATCTTTCTGGTGCTCTTACGGACCCTACCCATCAACACGTATTTCTAAAGTCTATACGTCTCTCATATCTTACCTTTCATCTTTCTTTAATCTGTGTCTCTCAAACTCAGTTTTTCCTTCTTCTTCCAAGCATTCTTCTACTATTCCCATTTTGGAAAAAACATTCTGGTGATTCTTCTCTTGTCTCGAATTTTCATCCAATCTCTCTTCTTCCCTATCTCTCTAAGCTTCTTGAACGCCCTGTCTATTCCCAAGTCTCTTCATTTATCTGAGACAACTCAATTCTCCCTCGCTTTCAGTCTGACCTCGGCCCTATGTACTCCACAGAGACCGATCTACTGTCAGTTCTAAACTCATTGCTCACGGAACGCTATTCCAAACAATCTTCTCTACTCTGCCTACTGGATCTGTCTGCGCATTTGACACCATGGACCATTCTCTTCTATCAGACTCTCTTTCATCAGTTGGTCTTTCAGGTTTTGTTCTCTCATGGTTCAAATCTTATTTATCCCAGCAAACATTTTCTGTCTCTTGGTCAGGGACCACATCAGACTCTCACTCTCTTGCACACAGGGTTCCACAAGGGTCGGTTCTGGGACCTTTTCTGTTCACTCTTTACTCTTCCTCTCTTGCTAAGTTTATTTCCTCTCACGGCCTACCACCTCACTTGTATGCCGATGACACTCAACTCTTTCTTTCCTTTTCTACCTTCTCCACTGACATACACACTCAGCTGTCTTCATGCTTACTGGCAGTACAATCTTGGATGTCCTCTCATTAACTCACACTCAACAGTGCTAAAACTGAAGTACTCTTTTGTTCCTTCCATTACTATTCCTTCCCCTCTGTCTCCAACGTCTATACAATTTCCGCCATCTAACCTCCCCATTGCAACAACAACTGCTCGTAATTTGGGTGTTTACTTTGACTCTGCTCTATCTTTCAAACGTCATATTTCAATCTCTTCTCGTGCCTGTCAATTTCACTTATTCAATATTCGTAAGGTTTGCTCTTTCCTAACTTTCGATGCCACTAAAATACTGATATCTTCTTTGATTTTTTTTCACGTCCCTTCTATTGTTCCACTACGCTCTTCCGGTTTCTCATCTTGCTCCTCTGAAATATGTCTTCTCTATTTGTGTACTTTTAAGTTTGGCTCCACATCATTATATTTCCCGTGCTCTTCTCACTCTTGGCTGGCTTCCTTTGCAGGCTCAATTTAAATTCATCCTTTTTTGTCTTTTCTTTATATCGCTGTATGGTCTTGCCCCAGATTATCTATCCTCCCTTGTCTCATTATATACCCCTTCTCGTTCTCTTCATTCTGGCTCTCAATTTCGTTTTATAGTGCCAGTACCTCCTTGTGCCCAGTCACATTTCTGTACATTCTCTCTTCTTGCTCCTCTGCAATGGAATGCTCTTCCTCTTTCACTATGGTCTGTCTCTACCTACTCTTTCTTTCGTAAATCGTTGAAAACGCATCTTATCCAGCAGGGTTGATCTTGGCTTTTTATGTAATTCCTCACACTATTGTACGTTTTTATACTCTCTTATGTAAAGCGCTTTGGATTAAGGCGCTATTTAAATCATAAATAAATACAAGGACACACAAAGAGATTAAGAAAAGGTTTTAGGACCAAATACAGCAGGTGTTCACCAATATTGGTTAGACTCAGATGTTGAACACATGTAGCATACAATTGCAAGTATTTATGTTGTACATCTTTTAATATACATTATTTTTTTATATGTCTTCAACATTTACTTTCTTCCACTCAATTTTTGCATCAAAGATTCATGGAAATGTTATGACAAATGTCTCAAGGATAAACAATTTCTTCATGGTCACATTGTTATGTTGCTTGAACTTGACAAGAATTTGTTGCATTGCTAGAACGTGGCTCAAACTTGATGTATTCTTGATTGAGTGATTATGCTTTGACAAAACCCCAAGAGCGTGAAACACAATGCATGTGCACCATTAGGCTTGTGCCAGCAACATTTTATATTTGGCATTTTTCCATGTGAAAATCAAGACTGCAATGGCAACATTTTATGTTTGGTATTTTCTCATGTTAAAATCAGGATTGTAATAAATCTATTGGAAAACTACTATCTTTGAGCCTACATCGACACTTATTTATTACTCATAGTACTAATATAGGGATGTACATTGAGTACCAATCTGTACACATGAATGTCTCACTAACCCTAGCACAGAAAGCAGTGGTAGACACACTGTTGTATTTTTCTTGATTCAGCTGTGGGGTGAATTGCAACTATACCTGGGAACATGCAGCAGGGTTGTCATGAATTTATCTTTAAATAATCATTTCTATTAATGTATTGGATAGTCACACTGCTTGAGTTTTCACCACTAGCAGATTGGCCTTCAAACATACCATGTAGTGTTTCTTTGTGTACACCCCAAGAATGCTAGATCCAAACAATAAAACGCGGGATGGGACGCTCTGGAAAAGCAGACTTGTAGAGGGTACCAATGCATCTGTTTTTTTTTTCTAGATAAGGTCCAGATGAGCCAAAGAAAGGTTCTAAGAGCAATAACTTACACAAGGTGAACTCTCAAACAGATCATCTAACAACTGAACATCCTGGGAATCCAAGTCCTGTTTCCCGACTCTGGAATAAAGTCTTTGTAACTGCGAAAGCCAATAAACTATTCCAGCCAGAATAATGTGTCCAGTCAGTCAACTAAATGTTGTTACAATTCAGAGTTTTGTGATTTTGTTTTAAAAATGGTACTAACACAGTGATTAACATGTGTGCACACTAAAGGAATTGAAAGCCTTTTTAATATAAGCAAGAGATTTGCACAGTGGAGTTGCCTGGTATTACTCAGAGATAAATAGAATAAAAAGATTTGAAAATAAGAACACCCCTAATACCAAAGGGTTACATCATTATAAAAGCATCTACTATACATCAGGAACGGCTACCTGGTTTTACAGAATGTTTTGCAAAGACCGACATGGACTGGAAGGAGGAGTGTTAAACTTCTATTCCTGAACAGACATGGAACCCAGAACCTAGCTCTTAATGGTGTGACAAACTAAGCCCAAATAGGAAAACAGACAGAATTCCACTGCATTGTTATTGTTCTACAAGGAAAACAATTCTCAATTAGATTAATCTCAAATATCAGTTTTTGTTCATTTATTTGTATTTACTATATTTATGTAGCTCTCAAACCCGGAGATATCACAGCACTTGAACAAAGCCAGTGGAAGAGCCAATGTCAAAGTAGATGGATTCTAGAGGAGCATGGGGCATTTCTAGATTTGCTCGGGTGGCACCACCAGTTGCTGATGTACTAAAGACAAATAGTGAGGTGGTGAAGCTAAATCCAGGAAAGGATGCCATGGATGACTGACCTAGTAATGACTCTTAGCAAGGAGTTGATCATTTGTGATGATCAACCAAATGTTCAGGGAATGACAGAAAGTAGGGTAAGTTGATAGCCAAGAGCATTGCTCTTTGTCAGCTAAAAGTAAGCCACACACATAGTACAGATTCTTGACTAATATGGATGTTGGAATTAGCAAATATATAAAGCATGTTCTACAGACTAAATACCTGGCAGGACACGTTTCTTGATATCTGGAATTCTATCCTGGAACAAAAGAGGTAATACATAACAATCTGATTAAGATAGCTGAAGTTTATGGACATATATGCGCAGTGATAAGAGAAAAAAATATAAGTCCTCACTGGTAATATTTGTTTACACAATGTAGGAAAAAGGAAACGTTATGTCTGCCCTAATACTGTTTATATTTCTTGTGTTAAAATAACAATAAAACCAAAAATGTACAACATTCACAATCACAAGATCAGCGTCCTCCCCACTTTTTGTAACCCAAAACTATGTCTAGAAGAACAGGTGGCCGATCTTTTTTGGTGATCGATTCAACATTATTGAATTCTCTCCCTATTGAAATGAGAGCTAAGGACGATCATCTATAATTCAGGAAAACCCATTAAACATATTTGTATCTACATTAGATTAATGTTATACCACTTCCAGCTAGGTGGCTTTTGAAATCCTCTCTGCAGTGAAAGAAAGCTTAAAAAGACACTTTAATATAACATACACTTTAATATAACAGACCAGCTTTTATTAGTGAAAATAATGAGAACAGTTCCACATAGACATGCTGCACATTATAGTATTTGGTATTAGCATTAAAGTCCATATACAGCAAATACTTTATCAGGATTGCTATAAGGTGTTATGTGTCAACATTTAATGACTTCTGTTTTCATTAACCTAAACACAAATAATAAAACATATTATTATTATTAAAAAGCTTTAATCGGCATAAAGTCATCAGGTTACATTATAAAGCATATAAAATACATTAAAATCACACAATCAATTATCACAAATACACAAAGTAAATAACACAGGTGAAAGATATGAAAACAACATGCTGCCCCTATTTTATTCATAATTAATGCCAGTGTTTGTAAATGACACACACGAATTGCAGTTTGATCACAAAGCCGCATATCCTTCAAGAAATCTGTCAGTGTTGTTATATGTTTCATGCTACAGCAATTAAATAAATAATTTAGCAATTAGGTATGTCTACACAAAATAAGATAGTGGTAAACATTTTAATGTGTATATTCTGCAGTTTCATATTAAATATGTTGCCAACAAGTCATGACAATTACCTAGAACAGGATTTCTCATTCAAATTCATGTTACTTAAATCCAGGAAAGAATCAGTTATTTTGTATGAAATGAAAATAACACTCTGTGGTGGAAAGGAATAATGCTATTGGTAAAGGCAGAACAGCTCACTTGCAGAAGACATGCAAAGCTTGATGTAATAATAATGTAATTTGATAGACTTAGTGAATGTAGCATATAAGAAATATATCTTTCTGAAATCAATTGAAAAGGAGAGCCTGCCAATCAATAAATTCAATGATGCCATCTCTAGGTGGACCCAGTCAGTGTATCCAACATTGTTTTGTTTGTTTGTTTGTTTTATTTATTTGTATAGCGCTCCAAACCCAGAGGTAGAAGGGCGCTTAAAGAAGACGGTTACATAGTGAGATATATACAATTTCAAAATACAGCAATTTACAGAGTTTACAAACATAGTTAAGCAGAGGGAGGTGTGCACACATATCTAGGGGGGTATGTGTTACTCTTTGTTCAGGAGCCAGCTGATAACTTGTTTCCTGAAGATCTGGAAGGACTCAATTGTTTTAATGTTGAGTGGTAAGATGTTCCAAAGTTGGGAGGCAAGTACTGTGAAACTGGCACCTCCAGCTCTTTTTAAGGGGAATCTAGGCACTGTGAAGCATAGAGTGTTGGAGGATCTGGTGGTTCAGGTGGCGGGTTTCAGGATGAATTTGTTGGTGAGGTATGGTGGGGCTAGGTGGTTTAATGCCTTGTATGTGAGGGAAATGGTTTTCAGATCAATTTTTTGTCGTATGGAGAGCCATTTGCACGATTTCCTAACAGTGGATATGTGCTCTCGCCTGGGGATGTTAAGTGCAGCACGTAATGCTTTGTTTTGAAGTACCTGTAATTTGTTGATTATAGATTGGTTAGCACCTAGGTACAGGCTATTGCAATAGTCCAATTTGGACTGTGTGAGGGCTATAGCAAGAGTGAGGCAGTTATTAGATGATAGGAAGGGTCTACTGGCCCTAATTAGTTTGCCTGTGTAGGCGGAGGCTGAGGCGATCATGTTAGTTTGTTTGGTGAGGTTAGAGTTGGCTTCAAGGTAAAAACCTAGAGTTTTCACGCTTTTAGCAATAGGGATGGTGTGACCATCGATAGTGATGTTGTTGTAGTTAGGATTAAGTTTGGACAGGTTACTGGTAGAGCGACAAGGAGGAGCTCTGTCTTCTCATCATTCAGGTAAAGGCCATGAGAGGCCATCCATGCCTGAATGATGGAGAAGATTTCATTAATTCGAGTGACGTCCGCATGGTAATTGCCTGTGATGGTGAGGAGTATCTGGGTGTCATCTGCATAATTTGTGTAGGTGACACCCAGACGGTCCAGTTGGTCAAATAGTGGCTTTGTAATTATGTTATACAATGCGGGGGAGACACAGGAGCCTTGTGGGACCCTGCATGTGATAGGGATGGGGTCTGCTGCAGCTGTTGTAGAGAAGACCTGCATGGTTCTGTTGGCCAAAAAGGATTGTATCCAAGTGATGGCAGAGGAGGAGAAGTGAGCTGCGGTGGTTAGGTGGCTGCAGAGGATTTTGTGATCGACCAGGTCGAAGGCAGCTGAAAGGTCTAAGAGGAGTAGGATAGTGGTATTACCTTTGTCTTTGATTTCATCAATTTGACTTTGAGGTCAACAAGGGCAGTTCCTGTTCCATGTTGAGATCTGAAGCCAGATTGACGTATTCCTAGCAATTGGTTGGATTCCAGATATTCCTGAATTTGGAGGTAGGTGACTCTTTCCAGGATTTTTAATAGGAATGGGACTGTGGTGATGGGTCTGTAATTGGTGGGCATGGTTGGGTCTAGTGATTGTTTTTTTAAAAGGGGGAGAACCCAAGAATGTTTAAGGTTGCTGGGGACTGAGTTATTGATGAATGATAGGTTAATAAGTATAGTGATGAAGGGGGATAGATCTCTAGCTGCGTCTTTTTTGATCTGGGCGGGACAGCTGACCCCTTTGCAGTTCGAGGGTTTTTACGGAGGTGATGATTTTTTGAACTTCTATCGTAGTTGTTTTCTTGAACGTGAAGACCAATTTGGTATCGATGGGTGTTGGTGAGCTAGGGTTGGTAGATCCTTACAGATTGGGGATCCTTACAGATTGTGTTGCAATTGTAAGTCGCTACCCAGTCGATAATTCTACCTTTCTGGTGGGTGGGGAGGGCATTAAGTTGTGCAAAGCCATGTTCTGTTAGGGCATTGGCTAAGGATGCAGCAGGGGCGTCATTGGGGTATTGATAATCAAGGTTAAAGTCTCCGAGGATAATGATTTGTG
Organism: Ambystoma mexicanum; assembly: GCF_040938575.1. Classification (NCBI taxonomy): domain Eukaryota; kingdom Metazoa; phylum Chordata; class Amphibia; order Caudata; family Ambystomatidae; genus Ambystoma; species Ambystoma mexicanum. The sequence continues at coordinate 1,046,320,472 of NC_090941.1, forward strand.
CTGATGGCTTGGAATTTTCAGCAATGAGAGAGGTGATGTCTTCTTCAAAGACCCCAGGGGGACTGGGGGTCTATATACGAGGTGAAAGGTGATCGTGCTTGTGTGGGAAGTTTGCAGCTTGACTGTGAGAAGCTCACAGGATTTGAGTGACACTGAGGAGACTGATCTAAAATCTAAGGAAGATTTGGAGATGATTGCTACGCCTCCTCCCCTGGCGTTGGGTCTATCAACTCTGAAGATAGAGTATTTGTCAGGGATGGCTAGCGATAAGTATGGTCCGGATGCTTCATGAAGCCAGGTTTCAGTTAAGGCTAGGAAATCAGGATCATTAGTTAGAAAAATGTCGGTGATTTCTGTGGGGTGGGCAGAAAGGGATCTGACATTGAGTAAGGCTCCTTTTAGTGGGAGTGGTTTGGGCTTATTAGGTGACATGTGCTTCTTGTTGGTTTTGGTGTTTGATTTGGTAGTGGGCCTGCTAGTTGTAATCAGGAGTCTAGTGCCTAGTCTGTTGTTACGGGCTGTGAGGTTAGGCGTGATAGTGGGGGTAGGTCCTGGAGGCTTGGGTGGGGTGAAGGGCTTGGTGTTAGGTTTGGTGAGGTTAGAGTTAGTAATGGGTGAGGCGCTGTCTAGAACACTGGGTCTAGGGTAGCTAAGGGTATTGTCAGCGTTGGTTGGGAGGTCAGTGTTTATGAGGGAGGTAGAAGGTGAGTGGTAGGTGGGTGGGAAGGAGGGCAGGGATGGTAGGAAGGGCGTGGGGCGGGGGATAGGGTAGTGTCTTGGACATCCAAGTTTGGCGAGGCCGTCCTTGAAGGCTATATAGTTGTTACCACTGCAAGGTATGTGGTCCAGCGTGACACAAAAGGGGAACATGATAAGAGACAGCCAAGTGATCATGGTCTGGCTACAAGGTTACGCAGTGCTGGTGGCCTGAGGTGTGGAACTTGTTGGATGAGCAACACAGGCTGGGGCAAGCAGGAAGCTAATTTGACCTGCGTAGGGGGTAGGCCTGTAGGGCAACACCTAGATTCAGAATAATACACTTAGCTAAAATGCAGTGGGGCAACACCTAGATTCAGAATAGTACATTAGCTAAAATGCAGTTGGGCAACACCTAGATTCAGAGTAATACACTAGCTAAAATGCAGTCGGGCAACACATAGATTCAGAATAGTACATTAGCTAAAATGCAGTCGGGCAACACCTAGATTCAGAGTAATACACTAGCTAAAATGCAGTGGGGCAACACCTAGATTCAGAATAGTACATTAGCTAAAATGCAGTCGGGCAACACCTAGATTCAGAGTAATACACTAGCTAAAATGCAGTGGGACAACACCTAGATTCAGAAAAGTACATTAGCTAAAAAGCCCTCGGGCAACACCTAGATTCAGAGTAATACACTTGCTAAAATGCAGTGGGGCAACACCTAGATTCAGACTAATACACTTAGCTAAAATGCAGTGGGGCAGCACCTAGATTCAGAATAGTACATTAACTAAAATGCAGTCGGGCAACACCTAGATTCAGAGTAATACACTAGCTAAAATGCAGTGGGGCAACACCTAGATTCAGACTAATACACTTAGCTATAATGCAGTGGGGCAGCACCTAGATTCAGAATAGTATATTAGCTAAAATACAGTCGGGCAACACCTAGATTTAGAGTAGTACACTTAGCTAAAATGCAGTCGGGCAACACCTAGATTCAGAATAGTACATTAGCTAAAAAGCTGTGGTGTGGTGTGGTGTGCACATGGTTTATAGGCTGGCCATAGAGGGTACGGGGCTATGGTTCAGAGTAAGCATAGGTGTATAGGCAAGGAGGTAGGCATACAGGTGAGTACAGATGACAATGTGTACGGCAAGCATTATTATTACAAGCACACGGTGAGGATACGTTTGTAAGGCTAAAAGTTGCTCAAAGAGCATAGAATTACAGCATGCAGGCTTTTAGTGTTGCAGCAGTGTTCGGGGTGATCGAGGCAGTTAGTACATGTTTGTGAAGAGCTGAGTTCACCAGCGGGCAGCACGTGGTCGGGAGAGCGCCAACACAACCAGAGAGTCTTGTAGCAGGTTGCTGAGGCTGCTGTGGGCGACCGAGCACGTGCATGCAAGTACAAGTAGGACTAGAGCAGTGCGGTATACTTCACGGGTGGTGGAGGTGGATACTGGGTTTTTGCATCCAGCGTTAGATAAGGCAATGGGAGAAGAATGTGACCATGAACTGTGAGCTCATTATGTGGAAGGAGAAGGCAGGATCTTACATTGTTCACCTACCACCTTCCTGGTATGATAGGAGTGATTCTTTGATTCTATTGGATAACTTCAAGGATTGTCCATTCTCAATAAGTATTCCAAACATTTTGCTGATCATGATCTGATTCCATTTGCTCTTTTATATTCTTTGAGTGAATTCATGATCTATGCTTGACACCTTGTATTTAACCTCCATAATGATCATGCCCATGTAGGTTTCATAAATGGGCATATAATAAGTAACATTGTTAGTGAGGATTGTGCTATGATATTGTAATTCCACTTTTGTGTTTTAATGCCATACTTTGTAGTGAATAAATGTGATTCACTTGCAAGAGAAGTGTGTGTCCCATGATTGCTGACAGGCCCTGATACTCTTTAAGTGTATGTACATGTCTTTCTTACTACCTCCATCAGTGGATGAAATGGTACTTCATGCTTTTTCCTCTTTTAAATCTGAAGAGTAGTGTTACTTGAATTGTACCATTTTATTAAATTAGCTGCCACTTTTACAAAAATAATGTTCTACTAGTGTTGAAGTACATGGACAACATATCTTCAATGCTCTTACATTCTCTCAAAATCTTTGAAACTAAAATAACATTTCAAATGCAAGATTTGTCCAAACTGAAGGTTGTCTTTACTGGAATAATGCAGGATAGCATTCCCGGGTTCTTGCTTATAGAAGTGTGCCTGTACAACAGGGCAACAGTGGTGAGCCAGTTTAGAAGGGTCTAAACAAAGTGTGACTTAGACCAGGGGCAAAATAAAGAACACAAATATAAGAAACTGATAAAGGTAAGATGAACCTAGTGATTTTATTTTATTTGAAGCATTTATAGGGGGCTTACGAACAATCAAGGTATCCAAGCATGCTGGCAGACAACAAATCAGAGGCCACAGAAGAAAATTAAAGATTAGATGGATAGTAGCCAAGAAGCAATAAAGTCTTCAGTTTGCATCGAAACAGGGGAGGATTTAGAATTACACAAAATGCCAAAGGAAGAGAATTCTAAAGATTTCCATCCTGAACTAAGAAGGAATGCCCTATGAAGCATGAATGATAGAAATGGGGGATGTCAAGCAAGAGTTTAATTCAAAGACCAGAAATGCTTGTTGACACAATAGATATTTAAAACAATGTTTCAGGTCGAGTGACGTCATGCCATAGTTGGATTTCCAAATGAGAGTTAGGGCCTTGAACCTAACTCTAGACTGAAATGGAAGTCAGTGTAAACTGTGTAACGCGGCAGAAGCTTGGTGAGAATGAGGAGTATTAGTGATTATTCTGCCAGCTGGATTAATTAGTAACTGAAGATGACAGATTATGGCGTTGATTCATGGAATTAGTGTGCGTCGAAAATTCCCGCGCAGAGGTGCCAAAACGTGCGAATCGCAGGAAAAGTGTGAAAATCGCAGTGCAAGTGCGAAAATCTCAGGAAAACCAGCGCACAGCGATTCATGGAAGTCAGTGCGTGAGAAAAACATTGGATGTGCGCTAAAAATGTGCGCCGCGCACGCCGGCGCACAGGTCATCCAACAGCGTGCGCCACGGCAACTGCGAAATCGCACATAGCGCGGCGCACATCACAAAAGTAGGCGGAACACGGGGCGTAACACTCGGAATGGGGAACAACGCGTGAAAATATCGGCGTCACGGGGGAAGTACAGGAGGCAAGTGCGCGGAACGCCCACACGCTCGCCTACAACCCATATTCATGGAATCGAATAGGGCAAACCAGCGCACGGTCAAAGACGCGCACAGGGCCAAACAAGCACGCCACAAGAAAGCAGGCGGTAGCGCCCCTGCGACTGAAAAAAATGTGCGCCAAAATGTGCGCTAACAAAAAGCACCCATATACAGCCATGATGCATGGCCCATACAGTGGCCCTCTAGGACAAATGAGGTGCAAAGGGGCCCCGACAAACACCGACACCCGCTGTGTGAAAAATAGCGTGTGCGCGTGTTCCTGGGTGCGCGGGAAGTTCCACGCGCGATTAGCCTGGGTACGTGTACTTCGGTGTGCGCGGGAAGTTCCACACACGATTGGCCTGGGTAGGTGGGGGTGCATGGGAAGTTCCACACGCGATTGGCCTGGGTACGTGTACTGGGGTGCGCGGGAAGTTCCACACGCGATTGGCCTGGCTAGGTGGGGGTGCGCGGGAAGTTCCACATGCGATTGGCCTGGGTACTTGTATTCCGATGTGCGCGGAAGATTCACATGCGATTCCTGCAGAGTACGTGTATCTCGGTGGTGCCGGGGAATGCTACACGTGATTTGGCCATGTGGGTCCCCCCAGGAGTTCCCTCTACACCCTCCACAGCCCCTGCAGGCAGCCCACACAACAGGGTACTACCCTGCACCCCTGCTCATGTCCCACAGGCAACCCATCCGCCATGGCCATGCCCACCAGCCAACCCACATGTCACCTTGCACTAGTGATCACCAAAACATGTCTCCCACCACCCCCACCCCCAGCAGTGCAGGGGCAGCCTCCACCAGGCCCCCACTCATGTCTCCCACCACCCCCCAGCCACCAGGGGCAGCCTCCACCAGGCCCCCACTCATGTCCCCCTGCACCCCCACCGCCCAGCAGTCAGGGGCACCCTCCAGCAGGCCCCCACCCATGTCTAACACCACCCCCATCCCACAGCCACCAGGGGCAGCCTCCACCAGGCCCCCACCCATGTCTACCACCACCCCCACCCCCCAGCAGTGCAGGGGCATGCTCCACCAGGCCCCCACTCATGTCTCCCACCACCCCCACCCCCCAGCATCCAGGGGCAGCCTCCACCAGGCCCCCACTCATGTCTCCCACCACCCCCACCCCCCAGCCACCAGGGGCAGCCTCCACCAGGCCCCCACTCATGTCCCCTATTACCCCCACCCCCCAGCAGTGCAGGGGCAGCCTCCACCAGGCCCCCACTCATGTCCCCCTGCACCCCCACCCCTCAGCAGTCAGGGGCACCCTCCACCAGGCCCCCACCCATGTCTACCACCACCCCCACCCCCCAGCCACCAGGGGCAGCCTCCACCAGGCCCACACTCATGTCTCCCACCACCCCCACCCCCCAGCAGTGAAGGGGCACCCTCCACCAGGCCCCCACCCATGTCTACCACCACCCCCACCCCCCAGCAGTGCAGGGGCACCCTCCACCAGGCCCCCACCCATGTCTCCCACCGCCCCCACCCCCCAGGAGTGCAGGGGCAGCCTCCAACAGGCCCCCACTCAAGTCTCCCACCACCCCCACCCCCCAGCCACAAGGGGCAGCCTCCACCAGGCCCCCACTCATGGCCCCCATTACCCCCACCCCCCAGCAGTGCAGGGGCAGCCTCCACCAGGCCCACACTCATGTCTCCCACCACCCCCACCCCCCAGCCACCAGGGGCAGCCTCCACCAGGCCCCCACTCATGTACCCTATTACCCACACCCCCCAGCAGTGCAGGGGCAGCCTCCACCAGGCCCCCACTCATGTCTCCCACCACCCCCACCCCCCAGCCACCAGGGGCAGCCTCCACCAGGCCCCCACTCATGTCCCCTATTACCCCCACCCCCCAGCAGTGCAGGGGCAGCCTCCACCAGGCCCCCACTCATGTCGACCACCACCCCCACCCCCCAGCCACCAGGGGCAGCCTCCACCAGGCCCCCACTCATGTCCCCTATTACACCCACCCCCCAGCAGTGCAGGGTCAGCCTCCACCAGGCCCGCACTCATGTCTCCCACCACCACCACCCCCCAGCAGTGCAGAGGCAGTCTCCCCCAGGCCCCCACTCATGTCTCCCACCACCCCCATCCCACAGCCACCAGGGGCAGCCTCCACCAGGCCCCCACTCATGTCTCCCACCACCCCCACCCCCCAGCAGTGCAGGGGCAGCCTCCACCAGGCCCCCACTCATGTCCCCTATTACCCCCACCCCCCAGCAGTGCAGGGGCAGCCTCCACCAGGCCCCCAGTCATGTCTCCCACCACCCCCACCCCCCAGCCATGCGATTTGCCTGGGTATGTGTACTTCGGGGTGCGCGGGAACTTCCACACGCGATTTGCCTGGGTACGTGTACTACGGGGTGCGCGGGAAGTTCCACACGCGATTGTACATGTGCTTCGGGGTGCGCGGGAAGTCCCACACGCGATTTGCCTGGGTACGTGTACTTCGGGGTGCGCGTGAACTTCCACACGTGATTGGGCCTGTGAGAGTGGGTTACATGTATTCCAGGGGTGGGCTGGAATATTTACCCGTGACTGTGCCTGTGAGAGCGTGCTACGTGTATTCCTGGGGTGGGCGGGAAGATTCACACTTTCGCCTACGACGTGACGAAAAATGGTCCAATCCTGAGACACATACGCCAGCATGAAGCAGGCGTATGTCGACCCGCGCAGCATAAAAGTGCGCGCAAACAACAAACAAGCTCATACGCCAGGATTAATATACCATTCCTAGCAGCAGTGGCCGTGGTTACCAAAGGAGGAGGAGGATAGTGAGGGCCCGAATTTTCACTCCCAGAACCAGCCTTTTTGGGATGCCTGATGACCAGGTGTATGGGAGGTACAGGTTTCCCCCACACATAATACTGGACCTGGTCATTGAGTGGGAGGATGACCTCACATCACCCACCCTGTGCTCCAAAGCACTCAGCCCCCTGGAGAAGGTCCTCAATGTACTGCACTTCTTGGCCACAGGATCATTTCAGCAGACAAGTGCCATAGTGGGTGGGGTGTCACAGGCCACGCAGTCACGCTGCCTACACCAGGTCTTGAACATAATCACTGCACGCCCATCAGTCCGTAGGCACATATACCTGCCCAGGACACCTGCAGAAAGGCAGGCTGCCATCCTCGATTTCTACGGTGTGGCACAATTTCCAAAAGTGCTAGGTGCCATTGACTGCACCCATGTGGCACTGCATCCCCCCAGGGCATCTGAGCACATCTATAGGAACCGCAAGCACTGGCATTCCATCAACGTGCAGGTAGTATGTAATGCTAAGGGAATCATCACCTCAGTATATGCCAACTATCCAGGGTCCACCCACGACAGCTTCATTTACCAAATGTCTACCCTAAGCCGGGACCTAGAAGCTGGGCGGCATGACGATACATGGCTGCTTGGTGAGTATGAATGCCACTGCACATGCATGCATGTCAGATGCACAGTTATGTCACTACCCCACTAATGATACCCATCACCTCCTCACCAGGGGACAGTGCCTACCCTCTGAGCACCCACATGATGATGCCAATTCAGAACCCCATCACGCCTCCAGAGGTAAGATACAACACAGCCCATATTACAACCCAGGGCATAGTGGAGCGCACATTCAGAGTGCTCAAGTCACGCTTTCGCTCCCTTGACCATTCTGGCGGGCAGCTGTTATATGCGCCCCCAGTAGTGTGCAGGATCATAGTGGCAGCATGTGTCCTGCACAATGTTGCAACACGCCGGGGCCTGGCCGTGGACATGGTGGTGCCCCCACATCCCCAACCACATGCACGCCGCTGCGCATGGGAGGGGAGAGGGAACGGGGTGAGGCAGCCCGTACGCAGCTGGTGGCTAATTACTTCACATAGAAATCACACCCCAGTGAAGTGCACACAGGCCTGGCACATACCATCTGATAAGCAATGATGACTCGACCTGACAATTAAGACGAACAAACGGACTGTCAACTGTCAGAACCATAGCAGCCTGAGATTGTTCATGTGGAAGTGTCACAATGTGTGCATCCCTACCTACACAAACACCACCAATGCAGTGTCATGAAAAGACACTTCCATGCTGCAGAAATGAATACCCACTTGCAAAATACTACATGAAAACAGTGCAATGTCACCCACCCCCTCCCCGGCACGGCCACACAACACACCATGGCATGTCATGCAATGTGAGAGTAAAGAAATGAATCCCCACAACATGCCCCAAGTGTCAGCAGCTACAGTGTCCCTAATGGAAACATGTCCACACATGATATGCTCACAGTAATGCAGGACCTACAACCCACATTACCAAATACTTACCAAGAATACCAATCACCTACACAACCTCCAACCTACCTTAAACATGACATTACAGACTTAAAAATTAGCTAGCCTCACCACCTGATGATGACAGCCCTCCGAACACTTGCAAGTATACAGTGTAAGCGCCACGCCAGAGTGTAGGTGCACTGTTTACAACATGGACTCCAGTTCCAAGGTGGACCGCATTGTGAAGACATGAGGAATGGACCTGCAAATATGGAGGATGAGATGGATGCAGAGGCACATATCAATACACCACGCAGTGTACAATACAACAACAATATGCACTATGAATGTATACACAGTATTGACTACAGACTGCCCACACAGCTCATGGGAGTCCAATGTCACCATGTACGTCAATGTCACTTGGGCACACCCTTTGCAAGCCCATGGAAACGGGAAGCAGGAGGGGTGTGTGTGACAAAAACCCAAGCATCTGAACCAAATCCATGACAAGCCTGCATGTGCCCAGCCACAATGCAGCGTATGCCCACGGGAGCCACACAAGGCAACACACTGTCCCAAAAAAAAAAAAAAAAAATTAAAAAAACAAAAATTAAAAAATGGCCATTAATGGGCCCGGGGGGTTGGGGAGGCCACCCAGGAGGTCCGAGGACAGGGTGCACACCAAAACCACCGGTGTGGATCTTGCGAAAAAAAAACACCTCCATGGGCTCATGGCTTACACGGCTACCCTATTGTGGGAGTATCACTGCTGTCGCTATCCTCACCCTCTGCAGCTGCATCCGGAGGTGGTGGCACTATGGGAGGCAGCGCACGCAAAGCCCTAGTCTGTTCCTCCATGGCTGCAAGCATGCGGGTGTGGTAGGTCTCGTTCTGGAGGATGAGTGTGCGGAGGCCGCTATGCAACAACTCACGGGATGCCCGGACCTCCGCCCTAGTTGCCTGCATCTCAGCTGAGAGCGTACGGGTGAGACGCTCTAGCTGCTGTTCTGTCCTTTGGTTTGTTGAAGCCTCAAGCTCAACAAGAGTTGTCCTGAGGTGAAGGAGTTCCAGCCTCAGGGCTTCCCTGTGGCCCTGGGACTCTATGGAGATGGCTTCCTGCAGAGTCCCTGTCGGACGCCAATATGTCCTCCCTGTGTGACTGGCAGATGGAGTCGGTTGCCTGCTGTAGTCGCTCCATCAGCCTTTCGGGGGGGACAATGGAAGTTGCCACCCTATCCATGGCCTGAGTCATCATCTCTGATGATGCTGCCTGTTGGGTTGCCATACCGTAAATGGATTGCTCCCATGCAGTATTGCCAGGTGGCGTACGGCCACCACGTTGGCGGGCACCACACCTGTCTGGGACAAGGCGAACTGTGCCATGCTGTGCCAGCACTGCCTGAGGCTGCAGGACTGCATTCCCCCTCTGATCTGCTGGCCCAGGAACAGGATCAGATGTCGCGGAGTGTGACCCTGCATCCGTAACCACCAAAGGCGTACCTGCCAACACTGACATCCCCATTGAGGGTTCTAACCCTGGTGCAGGTGGGTCGGACAGAACAGAATCCCTCCCAGGAACACTCACCTGCGACGGCACGTAGGTCTCATCATCCGAATCAACACCTGAGTACAGCTCGGGGGAGGTGCAGCCAGAGACACAACTTGAGAGCACGACCTGCAGCAGTTGTGGGTTCTCACCCACCAGCACACCACGTCCCTCACTGGTGGTCGGTCGGCCCTCAGACCCCTCCTGGGTCTGCACCATCTCCACAACCCCAGCAGTATCAGGTGCTTCTTCCCCTGCAAAGACATAAAAGAAAACAAATGGAAACAGGCATTAGCACTATGGCACACAATGAGGGCTGAGAGGCTACAGAAACAGTACTTGATTGACACATGTCCCACATGACTAAAACACTCCCATGCATGCACCGTCACTGCGTGTGATGGGGAGGCAGATGGCACACATTGATGACACCAAGATGGAAGATGAACACATTTGCTGCATGCTGCCTAGCAGTGGCATCACACATTGGCCAGTGATTGGCAGGTCAAATACACATGCCATCACACAGATGGCATGTACCCTAGCCATGAAGTGAAGAGGGAGAGGAGGTCACCAATTGTTCATTCAGTCCAGTTTGTTCATATGATAGATTATTTTCATTGTAATGGTTCAAATGTTTAACATGCAGCTGCCAGTCAAAAATGGTCCTATTGCACAGGGACATGTCCAAACTAATCATGTCCACGAAACTGAGCCAGTCCACTGTACCATAGCCATGTCAGACATGTGACAATAGGACTGAGAAATCCCGAGTAAAAGTGGTGGTATGCAAACAATCTGCCTGAATAAACAGAGGTAAATAAGCAACAGTGTAGTGGCAAGATGACACTCCAAGGGCAACTGGCGTGGTGTTGGGCTGGATGTCTAATGTTGGCAGAAGGGATGCTGCTATACCCAAATGCTGTTACCAAGAATGTTTAGGAAGAGGCACATGGGTGAGCCAAACCACTTAGGCACACACACCCTCCCCTGGCACCCAAACTGAAGCCCTCCCACACACACCATGCACATGGATGACACACACATGCATGTGCACTCACCGGACAATGCCTCGTAATCTGCCACTTCTCCCACGCCTTGGATCTGTTCCTCCGTGACGTAGGTCCCAGCAACCTGCTCATGTGGAGTGAGTTCTATGTCGTCTGCTGGAGACCCACCTCCAGTCACTAGAGTTGCGGCATGACTTGAGGCCAGCTTATTCTTTGCCCTGCGCTTCAGGTCATTCATGTAACGCTCACCTGATTCTCGCAGAGGCGCCGGTCTTGACTGGGCGACTACCGTATCTTCAAAGGTGATGTGTAGCACCCGGTTGGCTCTTTGGGCTGGACCTCTGTGCACTGTATGCCTGACGTGTAGAGTAAGATGTCTGCAGATAGAAAATATGGGGTTAATGAACTGGGGTTATTGGGGTGTCCCTATCTCTTTCCTCTTCTCCTCTCCTGTAGACCCCCAAAGGTTAACGCTCTCACCTTAAGTAAGTGAATGCCGAGCTCTCCATCTGCCTCGGGGCAGGGTGCTGTAACCAGTTTCTTCACTGGATAGGTAGCGCAGGCCTCTTGACTTCAGAGGACTGCTGTCCGTCGTTTACTGCACGAACGGTAAGTTTCGAGTCATTCAAATGTCTTTAAAGTCTTTAGTAATGATGTCTCTTGTTTTGCAGGGTTCCGGCGATGGCGGATGACGGGCTGAAGTGAGTTGAAGATGGAGCCCGTGTGATGAATAGAAGCGCCTGGAAGCACGTAAGTAAGCGCTTGTTGCCTGCTTCACTATGCGCTCTAACTGTCTTTTTATTTTGCAGGTACGAGTTCGGAGCGGCTGCAGGGTGCCGGAATACCCACTGGATTAGATGTGGAAAGGAGTAATGGCACGTGAGTATTAAAGTTCCCCAATGTCTTTAAACGCACCTTGTTTTGTCTTTCAGATGCGGGATGCAGCGCCGAAGGCCTCCGGAGCGTACGAAGAGTAGGTAAGCCTTTGCCATTCAGATGCCGGAATGCTAACCTGTTCTTTCTTGTCTTTATAGGTGTTGCTGAAGACTGGATTCAGGATGGTAAGCCTTTGCCTTTCAGATGCCGGAATGCTAACCTGTTCTTTCTTGTCTTTATAGGTGTTGCTGAAGACTGGATTCAGGATGGTAAGCCTTTTTCCTTAGGCCCAGGACCGGATGCAGAAGACACGATGAGCGTTCTGCTGCAGAGGTTGCAGAATAACGCAAAGCAAGATTCATCCACTGGGTGTGGTTTAAATAGCCTCCTGTAGTGCTTAGGTGTCTCCTTCCACAGCCACGCCTAAGTAAGAAAAGAGTTCCTGGTAAGAAAAGAGTTCCTGCCTTCCAGAAGAGTTCCAGTGTTCTGAATCTAGGGAGTGGCTCCAGCCCCACCCAACAGGAAAAGTAGTTCCAAACAGAAGAGGATCAGAGGCTCAACTGGCAGGCAAGTAAGCAGCATGGTCTGCTGAAGGTAAGTCCACCCAAGCATTATGAGCCTGGCGCTTCCAGCGCTGGGACTGGGCATATTTATGAGCCTGGTGCCACTGGCGCCAGGACTGGGTCCAAAAGGTCCCAATTGGGACTGGTTGGCACTCGGAACCTGGGTTATGGATCTGCTTCCAAGGGAGTTGGGAAAACCCTGACCTTTTGGAAGCAGAGATCATGACAGTACCCCCCCTCAAGGCCCCTCCCAAACCAGGCTTCTCCGGGGGTTTTGGCTTGTCAGGAAATGTTCGGTGAAATCTTTTGATTAGGCGAGGAGCGTGGACATATTCAGCAGGTTCCCAGGATCTCTCTTGGGGGCCGTAGCCTTTCCAGTCAATTAGGAAGAATAGTTTAGATTTGGAGATCTTGGAGTCCAGAATGCTTTTGACTTCAAACTCGAGTTCTCCATCCACTAGGATAGGTTTTGGAGATTTGGTTAGTCGGGTTTGAGGTTGCACGGGTTTTAATAGAGAGACGTGGAAGACCGGATGTATCTTCATGTGCGGGGGCAAGTCCAACTTGACCGCTACTGGGTTTACTATGGTAGTGATGGAATAGGGACCAAGGTATCTTGGGTTGAATGTGCGTGGCCCTTTTAGAGATAGATATTTGGTGGATAACCAGACTTGATCCCCTACTTGATAGTGAGGGGCTTCCTTCCGATGTTGATCTGCTCCTTTCTTGTATTGTTCTTTAGCCCTTTGAAGGTGAGAAACAGCTTCCTTAAAGGCTTGGGTGATTGTAGAATGCAGGTAGTCTACTGCTGGTGTTTCAAGATCTTGGAGGGGATCCAACTCCGAGGTTCGAGGGTGACTGCCGTACAAAAGAAAAAACGGGGTTTTCCCAGTTCCCGAATGGACAGAGTTATTGTAGGCATACTCGGCTATCCAAAGGATATCTTTCCAAGTTTTTTCAGTTTGTTGCAGCATGCAGCGTAAATACTGTTCCAGAGTTTGATTGGTCCTCTCGGTTTGTCCGTCGGTCTGAGGGTGGTGACTGGTCGATAGTCTCACATCAATTTGAGCCGACCGACAGCAACTTCGCCAAAAATGAGAAATAAATTGACTACCTCGATCCGAAATTAGAACCGAAGGAAAACTGTGCAGTCGGACAATGTTTTCGAGAAATTCTCGGGCCAGAGTTGCTGCTGTTGGCAAGCCTTTGAGCGGAATGAAATGCGCCATCTTGGAGAATAAGTCCACGATTACTAGAATCGTATTGTATCCGGAGCAGTGAGGTAGATCGGTGATGAAGTCCATAGAAAGCGTATGCCAAGGGCGAGGTGGGATGTCAATAGGGCGTAAGAGGCCTGCTGGTCTTTCCTTTTGACTCTTGTTTTGGGCGCATACTCCACAGGACATTATAAAGTCTCTGATATCTTTTTTCCAAGACGGCCACCAGAAGTAGCGCTTGATCTTTTCTGAGGTCTTGGCTATACCGGGATGACCTTCCATTAAAGAGTCGTGATAACAAGAGATTACTTTTTTCTGTAAATCTGTGCTGGGTAGGTATAATCGTTCTTGGAAATACAATAAGTTGTCCTTTACTGCAAAGTCCTTTCCCTGCAGATGCCAATTCTGTATGTCTGCTGGAGTTACAAGTTGCCTGGCTTTATCCTTAACTTCCTCTATGGATTCTGTGGCGATTACACCCAGAATTCTTTGTTCGGGAATGATTGGTACAGGTTTAGGGTTGACCAAGTGTTCTTCCACTCCCATCCGAGAAAGGGCATCGGCTTTACCGTTCTTTGTACCAGGTCGATAGGTAATTATGAAGTCAAACTCGTCAAAGAATAATGCCCAACGGAGTTGTCTAGAGGATTGGGCTTTTGCGGTCTTCAAATATTGCAGGTTTCGGTGATCCGTAATCACAGTAACGGTGTGTCGGGCCCCCAGCAGATAATGCCGCCAAGCCTTAAAGGCAGACTTGATAGCCAGAAGTTCCTTGTCAGTAATCGTGTAATTGATTTCAGGAGGCGAGAATTTGCGGGACCAAAATGCCACGGGATGCAACTGATTGGTTACCGGGTCCTTTTGTGATAGAACTGCCCCCATGGCAAGGCTTGAAGCATCAGTTTCCACGATGTAGGGGAGTTCGGGGCGAGGGTGTTTTAAGATTGGTGCAGAGATAAATTTAGTCTTCAAATCCTGGAAAGCTTGTTCCGCCTCGGTAGACCATTCAAAACGTTTGTTTTTCTTTAACAAGGCAGTGATGGGCTGGACTATTCGAGAGAATTCGGGGATAAACCTGCGGTAAAAGTTAGCGAAGCCTAACATGCTTTGCACACCTTTTACAGAGGATGGTGATGGCCATTTGAGAACTGCATCGACCTTCTTTGAATCCATACGCACTCCGCCAGGTGATAATATGAATCCCAAGAATTCAACTTCAGTCACGTTGAAAACACATTTTTCCAACTTAGCGAAAAGTTTGTGTTGACGCAATCTTTCGAGGACCATTTTCACGTGTTTCCGATGTTCAGATTCCGATGAAGAATAAACGAGGATGTCGTCAATGTAAACAACAACACATACATCTATGAGCTCTCTGAGGACATCGTTCATAAAATATTGAAAGGCGGCCGGGGCATTGCAAAGTCCGAAGGGCATGACCTGATATTCAAATAGCCCATACTTGGTGCGGAAGGCCGTCTTCCATTCATCGCCCTCTTTTACTCGTACCAAGTGGTAAGCTCCTCTAAGATCCAGATTTGTATATATGCATGCTTTTCTGACTTGGTCCAGGAGTTCAGGGATCAAAGGTAACGGATATCTATTCTTAACGGTGATCTGGTTCAGGGAGCGATAATCGATACAAGTTCTAAGGTCTCCTTCCTTTTTTGGAACGAAGAACAAAGCTGAAGAAGCAGGGGACTTGGAAGGACGAATAAACCCATTTGCCAGGTATTGATCCAGGTATTGTCGAAGGTGAAGGTTCTCAGGCTCGGTGAGGGCATAAATTCTACTACAAGGAGGAGTAGTTCCAGGTATCAGGTCTATCTGGCAGTCATAAGACCTATGAGGAGGTAGAGAGTTAGCCTGATCCTTCCGGAAAACATCTTGGTATTCTAGGTATTCGGGAGGTAATTGGGGAGTCTCTGAAGAAATTGCGGCCAGTGCAACACCAGGTGGAGGGTGACAAGTAGAGACACATTCTGGAAACTGGACCGTTCTTGCTCGCCAATCGATCAGAGGATTGTGTTTCTCTAACCAAGGTATTCCTAGAATAATCTGAAACTGAGGGGCCTTGATCACATCGAACACGATCTTCTCATGGTGTCCATCTTGACTTACTAGCGTCACCTCTTGAGTGGTATGCGTTACTGGCCCGGAGGCTATCTCCGTACCATCCACCGTAGTAATGACGTCCTTTACAGTCTTGGGACAAAGAGTTAGATTCATCCTCAAAACCATTTCATGATCCACATAATTGCCGATGGCACCGCTGTCGACGTAAGCTTCAATTGCATGTAATCGATCCGGATTATCAGGGCTAATGAGGACCATAGGTATCACGAAATGCGAGGTCACGGAACTGGTTTTCACGCTCGGCAAGAGGACCTCTATTCTTGTCGGGCGAGGTCGTTTCCCTGCTCAGAGTTTGTAACTTTGGTAACTGCAGCTCCTACTGCCTTCTTGGCAGGTTTCACCGGACAGTCTCGAAGAAAGTGCCCTGAGTTTCCGCAATATAGGCATAATTGCAACTGTTTCCTCCTTTCCCGCTCCCTTTGTGTTAGAGGACCTTTCAGACCCCCTATTTGCATGGGTTCCCCGGAGTCTACTCCTTTGGAAGGAGTTGGCGGTTTGGAAAATACTCGAGCATCAAACTTGGAACGATCGGCCTTCCTGTTCTGCAGCCTGTGATCTATTTGAACGACCAAGACTATATAATCCGAACAGTCTTGTGGGGGATTCACTACTTGGGCTAAAACGTCTTTGAGCTCTCCACGTAGACCTCTATAAAACAGCGTAATCCTTTTGTCCTCAGGCCATTGAGTTTCCACTATTAGTCTATTGAAAGATGCAATATAAGCCAAAAGGTCTTGATTACCCTGTCGCAACGAAAGAAGCTCATTGTCCAAGGCCTGGCCCTGTGAATGTCTTGCGAACAGTTTTTCCATACTAAGCTGAAAGGCTTGAAAATCATGGAGAACCGGATCATCTTGATTAACTAGAGGGATCGACCAGTCTGCCGCATTGCCACTAAGGTACGAAAGTACAAAAGCTACTTTTGCTTGATCAGTTGGAAAGGCTGCTGGCCGGCATAAGAAGTGCAACTGGCACTGATTGATAAATACTGCAAACCTCTTTGGGTCACCAGAAAATCGTTCGGGCGGAGCCAGAGGTACATTCCCAGGTAGGTTGATCTGCACTGGATTCATAGAGGATGTTGAAGGAAGATTTGCCCCTGATGCGGGTAACGGGGTCTGTCCGGCTTGTGACTGTAGCACTTGTCTAGCAAGATTGTCTGTTCTCTCCTTGGAAATAATTAGTTCCCTTCTTAGAGCATTTGTTTCCTGATGAGCTGCATGCACTTCTGCCCTTAGTTCCCCAAGTAACCGGGCTAGGGGGTCAGTATCCGAGGTTTCCATAGCGCCTGGGCGAGAGTTTTGCGGTAGGCTTTGCGTTCTGTAACGCTCACCTGATTCTCGCAGAGGCGCCGGTCTTGACTGGGCGACTACCGTATCTTCAAAGGTGATGTGTAGCACCCGGTTGGCTCTTTGGGCTGGACCTCTGTGCACTGTATGCCTGACGTGTAGAGTAAGATGTCTGCAGATAGAAAATATGGGGTTAATGAACTGGGGTTATTGGGGTGTCCCTATCTCTTTCCTCTTTTCCTCTCCTGTAGACCCCCAAAGGTTAACGCTCTCACCTTAGGTAAGTGAATGCCGAGCTCTCCATCTGCCTCGGGGCAGGGTGCTGTAACCAGTTTCTTCACTGGATAGGTAGCGCAGGCCTCTTGACTTCAGAGGACTGCTGTCCGTCGTTTACTGCACGAACGGTAAGTTTCGAGTCATTCAAATGTCTTTAAAGTCTTTAGTAATGATGTCTCTTGTTTTGCAGGGTTCCGGCGATGGCGGATGACGGGCTGAAGTGAGTTGAAGATGGAGCCCGTGTGATGAATAGAAGCGCCTGGAAGCACGTAAGTAAGCGCTTGTTGCCTGCTTCACTATGCGCTGTAACTGTCTTTTTATTTTGCAGGTACGAGTTCGGAGCGGCTGCAGGGTGCCGGAATACCCACTGGATTAGATGTGGAAAGGAGTAATGGCACGTGAGTATTAAAGTTCCCCAATGTCCTTGTTTTGTCTTTCAGATGCGGGATGCAGCGCCGAAGGCCTCCGGAGCGTACGAAGAGTAGGTAAGCCTTTGCCTTTCAGATGCCGGAATGCTAACCTGTTCTTTCTTGTCTTTATAGGTGTTGCTGAAGACTGGATTCAGGATGGTAAGCCTTTGCCTTTCAGATGCCGGAATGCTAACCTGTTCTTTCTTGTCTTTATAGGTGTTGCTGAAGACTGGATTCAGGATGGTAAGCCTTTTTCCTTAGGCCCAGGACCGGATGCAGAAGACACGATGAGCGTTCTGCTGCAGAGGTTGCAGAATAACGCAAAGCAAGATTCATCCACCGGGTGTGGTTTAAATAGCCTCCTGTAGTGCTTAGGTGTCTCCTTCCACAGCCACGCCTAAGTAAGAAAAGAGTTCCTGGTAAGAAAAGAGTTCCTGCCTTCCAGAAGAGTTCCAGTGTTCTGAATCTAGGGAGTGGCTCCAGCCCCACCCAACAGGAAAAGTAGTTCCAAACAGAAGAGGATCAGAGGCTCAACTGGCAGGCAAGTAAGCAGCATGGTCTGCTGAAGGTAAGTCCACCCAAGCATTATGAGCCTGGCGCTTCCAGCGCTGGGACTGGGCATATTTATGAGCCTGGTGCCACTGGCGCCAGGACTGGGTCCAAAAGGTCCCAATTGGGACTGGTTGGCACTCGGAACCTGGGTTATGGATCTGCTTCCAAGGGAGTTGGGAAAACCCTGACCTTTTGGAAGCAGAGATCACGATTCCAAGGGCACTTATGATGTCCGCAATGGTCTGCCAGTGTGCCTGACGTTGTGCAGGTGTGGTCTTGGAGCCTGCAACAATCACCATTTCTCGGTCATGTGCGGACACATACTCTACAAGTGCGTTCAGTTCGGCCTCATTGGAGCTGGGCTTCCTTGACGGGCCGGACTGTGTAGCCGTGTCTGGGGCATCAGCCTCTACTGGACGAGCACTCTTCCTCTTCCGCTTGGAAGGTGGTGGGGATCCGGAGTGTCTTGCGCCGCTCTGGACACTAGGGGCAGGAGCGTGGGATTGCACACTCAGCATGGGAGTTGGTGCAGGCATTATCTCAAGTGTGATGGTGTCAGGGGGAATGTCAGCATGATGGACTTGGACCGACACTGTCCTGGATGGGTGTGTGAGAGGTGGGGTGGATGGAGCCACAGCTGCCCCTGCAGCCTCCCCAGCCTGCCTACGCGTGGCAGCAGATGACCTAGCTGCCCCTGATCCACGTGGCCTGATTACACCAACGTTCACCGGCGCACGTGGCCTAGACCAGCTGACCTGGAAGTCAGCCATGGAGTCACCCTGTGCCAGGTCTGGTTCCACAGTGGGCTGGTCCAACAAGGGCTGAGCATGGATGGTGTCAGCCACGGTAACCTCAACCGGGGGGGGCATGGGTGTCCCTGACTGCTCCTCCACACATGGGGGGTTAGGGGCACCCTGCAAGTCACGGCCACGTCCCCTACCGGATCCACCACGACCACCACTTGGGGCTGGCCACCTTTGCTACCCTTACGGCTTGTTCGCCTCCCAGCCATGGCACTGATGTTATTGTGCGTATGGGAGTCGATGTGAACTATTGTCCTGGGCAATTGGGGGTCAAAGGGGTTGGGTACCAGATGGTAATCGTACCCTAGTGCTCTAGCAAGGCTGTATGTCACCCCTGGGGAAAGATGACGGGTCACGCAACGCACAGGCACCCCAAAAAAGCGAAGTAAGGTGCACGCAACCCCTCCTAGACCACGTGCGTGGAAAAATAAGCCTGCACTACGCTGTGGCACCCAGGAACACAAGAATGAATGTATGCGTGTCACACGCAGCCTAGATTGACCTCTGAAGGGGTACGCGACACACGGGGCAAGCACAGATGTTAGATACGTGCGCGACTCACCGTCTGCCAAGAACAAAAGCGTGAAAAATATGCGCGTGTGCGCGTTGGCAACACCCCCGCCAAAAGAATTGTACGCTGTCTGAGGAGACAGGACAACAGAAGTAGGGAAGCTGTTTGAGGAAACAGGCCCAGGAAAAAGAGGAAAAGAGAAAAAGCTGTCAGAGGTAACAGGGAGTACGAACTGGAAATGCTGTGAAGTAAATCGCATGTGAACCGACAAGAAGTACATATTTCACCCACTCGCTCTCCACGAAAAGCACATACAAGGAAATGGCGTTCTACACGTACCTTTTATACACACCTCACAGACGCGCATACGCAATGAGGCCATTTCCACCAATTACGCGCTTTGACACTCGGACGTGTATCTCTTCATTTTTACACGCGCCATTCTCTACGGATATGCGCGTGACGTCACAGCTGCACATGGTGGCCTTTGGGCAATGAAATCGCATATGCGAGCACATGTGGTAAAACTGCAAGTCCGAGTGTCATCGCGTGTAATCGGCGGGAAGTGAGCGTACACGCAATTGGCCTGGGTACGTGTATTTCTGGGGTGCGCAGGAAGTTCCACACGCGATTGGTGGAAATCCACGTGTGCTCTGTCATCACGTGTAATGAGGGAAACACCCGTGTGCCTCACGTCACAGACGCGCTCACACGCTAAGGGCCTTTGGTCCAATGAAATCGCATATGCGTGCTGATGTGCATACGCGCTAAGGGCCTTTCCTCGATTTACACGTAGACGTGCAGGATTTTCACGTGCCAAATCACTCCGTATCAAGCTGGCCACGCGTAAGCACATGGAAGACCACGCTCCAGCCCAGAAGGCCGAACTACTGCCCCCCAGAGCCCCGAGCACGCTCCCACCTGCCATCTGCTGCTACCTTACTGCCTGCTGCACACGTGCCCTGCCATTTGCTGCCTGCACATCAGCCAGGGGTGCTGTTGCTGTGACCACCCCTGCTGGAACCAAAGACTCCCGACTGGGATTCCATCGCTCCACAGCCCAGCCAGCCAGCCCCAGGACCCAGTTGCCCACCCACTCCTGCCTCTGGGGTTGTCATGTCGGGGCAAACACCATCTGAGACCACTGACAACCCCCGGCCAGAGAGGCAGAGGGGCAACAGCTTCAGTGCCACCGAAGTTGGTGTCCTGGTGGAGCAAGTCCTGGGGCAGTATGATGCCCTCTTCGGAAGTTCCCACGCCGACAAGGAAGGACGGACTCGGATCTGGACTGACATCGTGACTGCCATCAACGCGGAGGGGGTGGCAGTCCCCGACTTACAACATGTCAAGAAGCGCTGGGAGGACTTCAGGTCCAGGACCCTGAACAAGGCCCGGCGCCTCTTGAAGGCAGCGGATGCCAAGGGGCGCCGGGGCCACTTGTCGGAAGAACAGATGAGGGTCCTGGAACGCATATCCCCAGCGCTCCACGTCCAGGTACTTGAGAGGCAGACCCGTCTGGAGTCGAGCGGTAAGTGTACATGGATCCTAATTGTGAGCTGTGCGTGTGGTGATTTTTCAGTAGTGTGCAGGATGCACATCTGTTTGTATGGGGTCCAGTATGGGTGGGGGTGTACAGGGCCGTGGGGCTAACACATGCAAGGGCTGGAATGTGTGAGACACGGATGGTGCTTGTGTGTGTAGGCTTGCGTGCCAAATGCAGTTGTGTGGGCACACATGTTTGGATGAATGTGTATGTAAGTAGACATGTCCGTGATGTGACGCATGTATGTTGTTTTCAGCTGCATGTATCAGCACTGTGTACATGTGCATGTGTGTGTATTCGACAAGGGTGCAACAGTGATGCAACATGGATGCATGTGACAGTGGTATGTGGAAGCCTGATGGGCAGATGTGACATGGATGCCCATCTGAACACTGCGACACTTGGCAGAGGTGTACACGTGCATGCAAGTGTGGTGGTGTGTGTACATGTGTGGTGCACTTCATATGTTGCATGTGATGTCTGGCTCACCTTTGCCTGCTCATGCTGTTGTATGTGTATGGATGGTGCTGCCAGTTGCGATATGGCTGTGGTATGGCTCATGTGTGTTGGGGATTGTGATGACATGTCTGAGGTTTGCCAATGCAACTCATGTACAACTGTCACGTGTGTATGTGTCCATTGTACAGTGCCCTGATGCCTGTGTTTTATTTCTCCCTGTCTGCAGCGTCAACTGATGAAGAGGGCGGAGAAGGTGCTGTGGAGCACAGCGGCGGGGATCCCACCGCCAGCCGGAGATGCAAGGCCCGGCTCCCCTCCCATGTTGTCATCTCGTCGGGGAGTGAGGAGTCTGGTGCCGCGTCCCAGGCCGCAGCTGACGGGGGGAGGTCCAAGAGGCGGAGGTTGGAGTTGGACTCCTCGGCAGCAGAAGGGGCAGCTGGGACCCCACAGGGCCCAACGGGAGAAGATGGCACGGAGTCATCCAGGTTGGTGGGGGGTTTGGTGGAGGAGGAGGCCGTGCAAGCAACGGAGATGGGGTCTGGAGGTGGGGATCCCACTGGTGCTAGTGGTGCAGTGCAGGACCAAGGACAGGAGGCAGCACAGTCCGCCGCGGAGGTGCCTGTGTGCAATCCTGTCCCTGATCCTGTCCCTGCATCATCTTGCACCAGCAGGGATGCCTACATCCAGATCCGTTTTCAGGCAGGGGATGAGCTCACGACAACTGGCCTTCCTCTGCCTGCGGACGTGGCTATCCGGGTCCGGGTTGAGCCTGTTCTGACTGGTGTGGCATTGCGTCAACGGGCCATGCGAGGTGACCTGTAGTCTTTTCATGAGGAGACTGCACGTCATCTCGAATGGCTCATTGACCACGTCAGCCTGCTGGGACAGGTCACCCAGGCCAGATTCCTCCGTATGATGGGGCTTGCTACGACCCCCTCCTCAACTGAACCCCCTATGCGCCAGTCGTCCACCGTGCCATCTTCCCACCCATCAGTCACCTGGGTGCCCTGTGGAGCTGCCTCTGACGGTGCGGCCAGGCTGGTGGAGGAGGCATCCCTGCCACAGTCGGGAGTCGGACGTCCAGCAGGGGTGGCCACATCAACGACTGCACCCCGGCCGGCGTAGGATGTGCAGGCAGCAGGAGGCAGTGCACGGGCAGAGGCACAGCAGCAGTGCCAACGTGGTGGGAGCCATGAAGGCTCGGGGCCTTCAACAACGGAGGGGCAGGCATTGGCCGGAGGGCAGGAGGATCCAGGACAGAGTGTGTCTTCCGTGTGGCAGCGGTTGGGCCATGCCATAGATGCGGAGCGGCAGCGGGCGGAAGAGGCACGGCTCACAATGGTCAGGGCGGAGAACTCCATGCGGAGGGCCCTGAGGCAGGCCGAGTGCCTCGAGGCAATCCGCAGGGGTTTGGAGGTGGGTTTGGAGGTGGACACGTCGACGGCCCTGCGGACCCTCGGGGCCATGGAGGAGGACTGCCTCCGGGACATTGAGCAGGAGTTTGATGATGCCCTGGCCCGGGACATCCACAAGTGAGCCGTCAAACTAGCTCGCTGCCCTTGTACATAGTTATGTAGGTAGTGTTAGGTTTCATTTTTTTTAGGATTTATTTTGGACCTTTCGGACATTGGCCACATTTTTGTATATAGTTTATTTTATTAGTTAGTGTAGTTCGATAGGTTTCCTTTCTTTTGTTGGGATAATGGACCCTGGCTTGTTCGTATGTAAATAGTTCATTGTTGGATTGTATTTTTATTTCACATTTTAACCATGGAGCAATGGCTTTCTATTTTATTCCCCATTGGATTTTGTTTTCTGGACAGTGACTTTGGACACCATTTCTTTGGATTTTGATTTTTGGTTTTGCTTCTTTTCACGGACATGCTTCTTTTCATTTTCGTACTTTCCCATTTCTGTTTCTTTATTTTTTATTCTATTTATGTTTCCTTCAATACATGTTTTTTCATCAAACTTCAATGTGTAGTATCATATCATTGGTTTAATGCATATCATGATATGGCTTTTGAGATTCACTGACACCCATTGGGTGTATGTGAGGGAAATGTGTTTGTTTTGGAACTTGCAATTGGTGTTCTGTCATGTAATCACCAATTATGAGTGGGTGGATGCAATACTCGGGTGGGTGTTTTGCATTTGGAGGCTGACCATAGGGACCAGGGATCTAGATTGTGATGACATGTTGGCTGGGGAACATGAGTTGGACATGGGTGGGGGCCTGCTGGCAGGTGTCCCACAGTGCTGGGGGTTCGGGGTGCAGGGGGACATGAGTGGGGGCCTGGTGGATGGTGCCCCTGACTGCTGGGGGGTGGGGGCCGGTGGTAGACATGAGTGGGGGCCTGGTGGAGGGTGCCCCTGCACTGCTGGTGGGTGGGGGTGCAGGGGGACATGAGTGGGGGCCTGGTGGAGGCTGCCCCTGGTGGCTGGGGGGTGGGGGTGGTGGTAGACATGGGTGCGGGCCTGGTGGAGGGTGCCCCTGACTGCTGGGGGGTGGGGGTGCAGGGGGACATGAGTGGGGGCCTGGTGGAGGGTGCCCCTGCACTGCTGGGGGGTGGGGGTGCAGGGGGACATGAGTGGGGGCCTGGTGGAGGGTGCCCCTGCACTGCTGGGGGGTGGGGGTGCAGGGGGACATGAGTGGGGGCCTGGTGGAGGGTGCCCCTGCACTGCTGGGGGGTGGGGGTGCAGGGGGACATGAGTGGGGGCCTGGTGGAGGGTGCCCCTGCACTGCTGGGGGGTGGGGGTGCAGGGGGACATGAGTGAGGGCCTGGTGGAGGCTGCCCCTGGTGGCTGGGGAGTGGGGGTGGTGGTAGACATGGGTGGGGGCCTGGTGGAGGGTGCCCCTGACTGCTGGGGGGTGGGGGGTGGTGGTAGACATGAGTGGGGGCCTGGTGGAGGCTGCCCCTGCACTGCTGGGGGGTGGGGGTGGTGGGAGACATGCATTGTTGATCAGTAGTGCAAGGTGACATGTGGGTTGGCTGGGGGGCATGCCCATGGTGGATGGGCTGCCTGCGGGACATGAGCAGGGGTGCAGGGTAGTCCCCTGTGGTGTGGGCTGCCTGCAGGGGTCGTGGAGGTTGTAGAGCGAACACCTGGGAGGACCCACACAGCCAATTCACGTGTAGTACTCCCCAGAAATACACGTACCCTGCTGAATTCGCGTGTGGAACTTCCCGCGCACCCCTGAAACACACGTACCCTGCTCGCACGGGGCCAATCGCTTGTGGAACTTCCCGCGCACCCCTGAAATACACATACCCTGCTGAATTCGCGTGTGGAACTTCCCGCGCACCCCTGAAATACACGTACCCTGCTGAAATCGCGTGTGTCACTTCCCGCGCACCCATGGAATACACGTACCCTGCTCGCACTGGGCCAATCACGTGTGGAACTTCCCGCGCACCCCTGAAATACACGTACCCTGCTGAAATCGCATGTGGAACTTCCCGCGCACCCCTGAAATACACGCACCCTGCTCGCATGGGGCCAATCGCGTGTGGAACTTCCCGCGCACCCATGAAATACACGTACCCTGATGGAATCATGTGTGGAACTTCCAGTGCCCCAGTGAAATACACGTACCCTGCTGAAATCGCATGTGGAACTTCCCGCGCACCCCTGGAATACACGTAACCTGCTCGCACGGGGCCAATCGCATGTGGAACTTCCCGCGCACCCCTGAAATACACGTGCCCTGATGGAATCGCGCGTGGGACTTCCCGCGCACCCCTGAAATACACGTACCCTGCTGAAATCGCGTGTGGAACTTCCCGCGCACCCCTGAAATACACATACCCTGCTGATTTTGGTGTGGAACTTCCCGCGCACCCCTGATGCACACGTACACAGGACATTCGCGTGTGGAACTTCCCGCAAACCACTGAAATACACGTTCCCCGCTTGGCGTTTGCTGTTTGCCAGCCCTGTGAACTGGTCCAGGGTTAGCGCAGCCCTTTGCAATTATTTGGGGATTTTGAAGGCTTTTCCTTGCGCTAGGGCGTTCTTGGGGGCGTAACTGGCGCTGCTGCAGGGTCGCTGCGCCACGCTGCGCCACTGCTGGTTTTGAATGCGAAAATCCATGAATACACTGTGCGCGGAAATCGATTTTAGCGCACGCGGCTGGCGCAGACATTCGCACGGGCATGCTGTGCGCCAGTCGCGTGCGCCACTTTTGTGCGAATTTTTATGAATTACCCTGTATGTATTTAGGACAACCTATAAATAAAGAATTGCAATAGTAATTTCTGAAACAAATAAAATAATGTGCAATAGCTCCCAAGTGTGGGAAAGTAAGAGCTTAATGTGACGAAGTAGCCTGAGATGGTAGGCAGCACTACTAACTATCTAGTTAGCATGTTTTAACATGAACAATTTCAAATCAAGTGTTAACCCTAGAGATGTAACCCTGTCTTGAGGAACTATGACATTACCAAGTAGGTTTAATGTTCCAAATGATGGGGATACAGTTCTTGGGTTTCTTTCAAAGAAACCAACATAATTTCTGTCTTAGACAAATTCACACAGAACTAACTCTCTCTCATCCACCAATCAATTAGACTAAAAGTAAAATCAATTCTGTCCAGAACTTGTGTGGTGCTATCCTAGATAGTAAAGTAAAGGGTTTGACTTATATATTTAAAGGAAGGGGGAGCAAGTATCCTGGGCAACACCACATTTGGCAACATTGGAAGGACATTTACCTAGACATACTTTACTAAAGTGATAACTAAGAAAAGCGTTAATCCAATTCATAACGTGGCTTGACAGCCTTGCCACTTTGACCAGGTGAAAATAGAGAATGGAGTGCCATCCATCATGACCGTTATCAAAATAATGAAGAAAGTCCTATTTTATATCCCACAGGGCATGCCCAGTGCTATGCTTTGGTCTAGGGCCTGAATGGAGATCTCCCAAGATATAATTTCCTTCAAAATATTCTTGAAATTGGTTTATAGCAATCTTGTCTAATATCTTCAACAGAAAAGGGAACATTAGATATAGCTCTATAATTAGTACATAAGGACTGGTCTAAAGATGCCCTTGTAAGAGACAGTGATTCAGATATATTTGAGGCATGTGGAATATACTTGTCTAAAAAGGAAAATGTAACAAAGTGTGCAATAAAAAGGGCCAGAGACTCAATGAATTGTATTATTAAAAACGCTGGGCAAGAGCTGTTGGGACAACCGTTTCAGGAGAACTCAAACCAAATTAAAACAAAAGTAGAGCGTCTGCATTAACATAATCATTTTCGAGTTCAAAGTGCATGCATGTGGATTTTTATGGGTAATAAGGGGAGACAAAAAGTTACAGGCGTGAACTCTCAGATTAGGGGCACTGAAGGATTTTGATTCACAATGTTATCACTAATATTCCAAAATTTTGTTATGAAAAAAACTTCAATTGTGTTAGATCAGTCTTCCGATGGAATAACTGCGGTAGAGGAAGTGCTTGTTTTTGTTAATTTAGCGAACATTTTGAAATGATTTCTCAAAGCATTAAGAGCAGGATGAATTGATCAAAGAAGAGTTTCTTTTAAGCTTCTAATATCAAACTCGTACCTAATTTATGTAAAGATGTAAGAGTGATATTGGAATACGGGGCTGGGCTTGTACATCATTTTCATTCTAGCTATCTGATTTTTCTTGCTAATGATTCAAATAGAAGGGAAGAAACAAGCATAGTGTATCAAAGGATTATTTTACTGGTTTGGATCTTACTGTTGCTACAAAATCAAATAAAATACAAATGGAACATTTATAATGAGATACTAGGTGATAAATATCCATGTACTGGTCCAGACAAAGACTCAGGCTATTGAATAAAGGATGCACTTTCTTTTTTGTTAATAGCCCAAAATCCTTGGCAGGGATAAGCACCAGGCCTAATTCCTCTCTCATAGTTGTTTTGGGCAGGGACAAGAAATTCACTTAATGGACAGATCAGGACACATCCATGCAAGTAACATTAGCAATGACAGCATTTCTATATTGGATCCCTTCAGGGGGCGACGATTGTTATGCATGCAGTTAGGAACAGCTTGATTAAAAACAAGCCGCTGTAGTATCAGTGCTTTCCTCTGATAACCCACGAATACAGTAGACCTTCCCCTAAATACTCCAGTCAGAATGAAGATAGAAAATACTCAAGATCAAGGGATTAAGTGAAAAGGTGGAATTGACACCAGAACCCACACTAAATGAAATCCCTGAGAAAGAAAAAAACATACAAAAGTCAGAAATGATATTCAAAACTCCCCCCTTAACCACAAGCTCACCCAATATTACTCAGTAGGTGTTGTCGCGGGTCAGAAGAAGGACGCAGACTCTCTGAGGATATTTTCACCATATCTTTATTTAAGAATAAGAATATGGCCCATCTTTCCCTATCGCTATGCGCTGTTCCCTACCTACTTTACTAACCAAGGTGCTTCCAAAACAAATCTTAACTAATCCTACCACTAGTTTAATCAACTAAGGCCAAGAGACTGACTCCCTTCTGCTCATAGTTCTGCTTTTGCACTTGGAAGACACATTTACGTTAATATGCAATGTTTAAACAGTCTCTGTTATCCTTTGTTTCAGTTCCTGCAACTCCCTGATGAGACTGGTAGTATTGATCTCCCCTTTAGCATGGGGTTTCCTTGCCCTTGTCTGAATCCTTGACTGTTTTAGAGAGTTCTGAATATTCTTGAATAGTGCATTCTGCTCTGGGGTTTTGGTTTTCCAAATAATTATAGTTCACCTTTTCCTGGTATGGGCTTTCTTGTAGAATTGATCCTAGGGACCTCTCTGGTCTTTAGTTCACAGTTATATCTCTCTGTTATGGCCCACTCTTTGTTTCTTGGATGATGGGTTATGTTCCCCTCTTCCCAAGGTATTGATACTCCAATTCTCTCACGAGGTTTCTGTGATTCTCTTGATCACATTAATACTGTTCAAGTTCATCAACATGGTTTTCAGGCTTTCGTCATTTGTACTGGGACGATTGTCTCTGATTCTATAACAAGTCTCTTTTGACTTCCCGATATTCCCGTTCTCACTGTTACCTTAATTATCACAGGGGAACGTCTCTGTTTCTTCTGTTTGCTTCTTGGATTGCTTTCCGCGCTGCACATTTCTTGCAAGTTTCTCTCTTCTTCCTGGCTTCTCAATACTGCTATGGGTAACTGGTCTACTTGTTGCTTCCTCCGTGGGGTGGTGTTGGTGTCGTTGAATGGGCAGCCCGCTCACCATGATTACATTGCGGTCCCACACCACTAAGCTTTCTGCTCCAGCTGCCTCAGCCTTGTCATTCGCATCCATGCCAAGCTTTTAGCGATTCCTTCTCTTTCTCGCAGCAGTTCTGAACTTTGCAGGCTTTGTTGTCTGCTTCACCTCCACCTCTTTCAGGTGCTCACAGGAACATCCCTCTCCGCATATGCTTTCCTATCTCTCTCTCATTCTCTCTCCTCTTCCCTCAGTGCACTGTTTATGTTACATATGCCGAATCTGAATTGCTTGTGGTGAAACATCCTTTAGACAATTTCATTGTTGTTATTAATGTCTCAAGTTCTGCTGCTTGTGCAAAATAGTGTAGTGGTAGTCTCATTTTCGACATGACCTCAAACTCCCTCAAGCCTCCTGCATTAGCTCTTTTTATGGAGGGTACCCAGAGTTGGTTGGCATAGTGGCTTCTAGTAGGGCGTGTGGAGCTGTTTCTGAATATGGTATCTGAGCGGTAGGATGGGGCTGAATGATTGATGCATTTGTGTCTGAGGGTGAGAATTTTAAAGCTGATCCTTTCTTTGACGGGGATCCAGTGGGCTTGGCATCTGGTCTGGGATATGTGGTCACCTTTGTGAATGTGTAGGGCTGCATGTAGTGCGTTGTTTTGTGTTATTTGCAGCCTGATTATGTTTTTAGAGGAGGTGCCTGCCAGGAGGGCGTTACAGTAGTCTAATCTGGCTCCTATTGTGGCTCTGGCTATGGAGAGGCAATTATGAGTGATTAGAAAAGGTTTTATTGCTGTGATAAGTTTAGCAGTGTGGCCGGAAGCAGAAGAGATGGCGCTGACATGTATGGTCATGGAAAGTGTAGAGTCTAAGTAGACTCCGAGGGTCTTTACTGAAGTGGATACTGCTATGTAAGTGTGGTCTATGGTGAAGTGGGAGAATTTAGAATTTAGCTTGGTGAGAATTTCCTTGGGACCCACGATGATGATTTCCGTTTTGTCTCCGTTTAGACAGAGGCCGTTGATTGCCATCCAGGATTGAATGGTGGAGTATATTTGGAGTAGGGCTTTGGCATCAAGATCAGTACTTGAGTGTCGTCGGCATAGTTAGTATAAGCTATGCCGAGTTCATCCAGTAGGTCAAACAGGGGTTTGGTAAACGGATTGTAGAGAGTGGGGGCTGTACATGATCCCTGGGGGACTCCACACTTGATGGTGGTGGGGTCTGCGTTGGCTTGGTCAGAGTAGACGTTCATGGCCCTTCCTTCAAGGAACAAGGTTATCCATGAAGTAGCCTTGTCAGAGAAATAGGCAGGGTTGGTGAGGTGTGAGGTGAGGATGTTATGGTCAACAAGATCAAACGCGGCAGAGAGATCAAGGAGGAGCAGGAGAGCAGGCTTGTCTGTGTCCATTATTTTTGTTATTTGGTTCTTTAGATTTAAGAGGGCGGTTTCTGTACATTGGCCTTTGCAGAAGCCTGATTGTCTTCTTCCTAGGAGGGCATTGGCTTCCAGGTATTGTTGGATTTGGATATTGGCGGCTTTATCCAGGTTCTTAAGGAGGAAGGGGACAGTATTGATGGGGCGGTAGTTGTTGGTGCAGGTGGGATCTAAGGAAAGTTTTTTTTTTTATCAGAGGGCAAACCCAGGCTTCTTTTCAGCTTTGTGGTATGACTCCGGATGGGAATGAGGCATTGATGAATGCAGTGATGATGGGAGTGAGAGAGTCTGCGCATTCTTTGATGATGGTAGAGGGACAGGTTTCTACCTTGCAGGTTGAGGGTTTGATATGTTTAAGAAGATTAGTGACTTCCAGCTCAGTAACGTCTCTGAAGACGAAGAGGGGTGTTTGAGAGAGGTGTTTAAGTGGGAGGCGAGGAGGATGGCTGTCTATAATAGGCTGGGCTTTGCGTTGGGTGGATTTTTTTCTTGCAGCATTTTAACTTTGTTGAAGAGGGCATCCTGAATGCTGGAGCACCATTCTTTGTCTTTGATGATTTCATCCGGGGTGCTGGCAGGGGAGGAGAGTTCTTTAAAAATAGTGAAAATGTCTCTGGATTTAGAGTTGGCTTTGGAGATTCTTTGATTGAAGGACTCTGATTTGGTTTGGAAGATGGCTTTTTTGTATGCAGATGAGACTTTTTTTAAATACGTTTAAGAAGGACTGGTTGGGTGATGATTGGCATTTAGCTGAAGCTCAACGCTTCATGGTGCGTAGGGTGGCTAGTTCTCCTGTAAACCAGGAATTAGAGTGCAATGATTTTTTCTCTTTTTTGCTTTCTAAAGGGGCTATGAGATCTATAGCTTGATTGAGAACATTGGCATAGGTGCTGGACAACGAGATGCGGTCATTGCTGAATGAAGGTTTAAGTTCAGGGGTGTCAAGGAGTGGCATGAGGTTAATTTTAGTCTGTTTTTTAGTGGGTGGGACGTATGAAGGTAATTTGCGAATAGGCGAGGGGGGAATGGAAAATTGGATGAGGTGGTGGTCAGTCCAAGGGAGGGCTGAGATTTTGGTGATGTTTGAAGCACAGCTGTGATCTGCAATCCAGTCTATGGTTCGTCCTTTGCAATGTGTACGTGCAATGATTTTAAGTGCACACTCCATATGTGTAAGTTCTTTGGCTAGCGAGGCTGCAGCTTTATCCTTTGGGTCAAGTAGGCCCAGATTAAGGTTGCCGAGTCGGATGGTTTTCGTGGAGCTTTTTAGGTTGTTACCTAGGACTTGGAGTAGGATTTTCTGGTAGTCTGGTGATGAAGCAGGTGGCTGGTAGGTGATAATGATATTTATGGTGCAGTTGGGGGAAAGGGAGAGTTTGCCAGTGAGGAGGTCAGTGTTGTTTTCCCATTTGACAGTATCACTTCATAACCTGAAACTCATTGGGTAGTAAGGGCAGACTTTGATTCTTCCAGGATAGAAAACCCTGCATGCTACACATAGAGCATCACTGTGAATCCCGTGGTAATAGTAAAGAACCTCTGAATAGCAAATGCTGCTGCTGTGAGTGCTTGTTCACAAGGAAAATGGCCATGCATTACCGGCTTGTGTCCTTGTGACATTTTATGGTGAGCACAGCCGTCATCACCGACCATTAGAATTTGAAAACAGGAAGAATTGCTTATAATAATCTGGGGTCACCAAAACAGGTGCATTACTAAGCACAGTTTTTAGTTCCTTGAATGATTTAAGCATTTCAGCTGTCCAAATAGAGGAGCCCTTCACCTTCTGGGCTTTTGTCAACCTCTGTAGAAGGGGCTTTGTATAAGTGGAATAATCAAAGATCGAGGACTAGCAGTAATTACACAGGCCCAAGAACTGTTGCATCTGCTTAGCTGTGTTTGGCTGCGGTCTGTTTTGCACTGCTGATGTCCATTCTGGGGTTAGTCTTCTTCCCTCTGACAATATTATCTGTCCTAGATACACCACTTCTTTCTGGCAGTATTGCAACTTCTCTTTGTCGACCTTGTACCCTTTTTCTGCCAATAGTATCAACAGGGTCAGTGAATCCTTTTGACACTGCTCTTCTGTGGTCATCTGCATACTGTATCAACATACTCTGTGTTTGCAAGTTTCCTAGGTCCATTTGTAAACCTCTGTTAAAAATGCTTGGGGACTCACATTACCCTTGTGGTGAACAAGTGTGTTGGAACCTTTGCCCGTGGTAGGCAAATGTGCTGCGATACTGTACATGTGGGTGCAGTGGAATGGAAAAGAATGCATTCTATAAGTCAACTACTGTTAAATAAGTTGCTCCTGTAGTTAAGTTACATAAAATGGTGGCTGGGGCGTGGCCTGGAGCGCGGACTATGCAGTCGCCTCCTTGATGGCCTCCGTGGGAAGCCCGCTGCATCTCAGCTTTCCAAGGCTCCCAGGCAGCGTTTTCGAACCCAACTCGGTGAGGGGATGTAAGAAGGTCCGGAGCCCCGCCGCTGCGCTGCTGGGACCCAGATTCGCCGAAACGAAGATAATCGGGCCGCCTGAATCTCACGGCCCCTCCACCACGTAATCCAAGATGGCGGACGGGACCCAGCGACGACAGCCGAGACGCGGCCTTGCCATCGGAGCTCCTCCTATGGACTCCTGAGCTGCTCTGGACCCAGAAGCCTCCCGCTCCACATGACCGGAGGGACCCAGACCGCACTCCGGCGACCCAGCTGATATTCCGGGCGGCGGGGAGCGAGGTAGGTGCTTCGGGCCCCGGGCCCCCTCTGTTTTCGCCCCTGTCCCGGACGCCCCCAGGAGGAGAAGACCTTGCAGCCGCCCCAAACGCACCAGGGGCGCGCCACACCACGTAGCTGTGGTCCCCCTGCTCTCGCCCTCCGTTACGCCCCTCCGCCTCCAATCTAGAAGAGGGGGCTGGGGCCGGAGAGTCCTTGAGGGTGCAACACGGACCGACTCTCCCTCCATCTGTGGGGCGACTGCGACACCTCCTCGCCTCCAGACTCGGCACCCCCTGCAGGAGTCGATCTCCTAGCTCGTGGTCCCGGTCAGCGGCGCCACGTTCTACTGCCCTCCTAACTGAGGAATAAACCCTCTACTGCCACCACTACCACCAGGAATCTTGCTGGCACCCGTGACGATCTGGATCCGCGCTCTCTACTCCGAGAGCCCACCCTGGACTGGCGTGCTCCGGCACCTAAGCTGCCCCCGCTCGTCCCCCTGTTTGCTTCCTGGGGCGCCCCGGCCCACGTTCTCCATCCCCCCTGCCCAACTTGGTACCAGAGAGACAACACTGCAATTCTCCTCCCCTTCGCACTGAAATCTCCCGCGTGCAATTAGGATTTCGGAACACTCATCCCAGCCCCCTGAGTGACTCAGGCTACCCTCAAGTCATCGCCACTATTGGCCCTTGACCCACTCCTGCTGGGCCACATTATGTCTAGGCAACCGAAATCCACCAAGTCCTCAGACATAGCAACAATGCTAATGTCGTCCGACAAAGCAAAGAAACTGGACACTCTTCCCCCCGCCTCACGAGAATCCCTAGACAATAAGGGAACGCTAGCAACTAAGGAGGACATCCGTGATTTCATGGCTGACATTAAAACCGAATTTCGATCATGTATGTCTGAGCTCACCGCCAAGCTGGAGAATACTGATAAAAGGGTCTCGGAGATGGAACAGAGAGTGGGAGAGATTGAGGATCAAGCCCGGGACCACGCCTCCTCCCTAACTGAGATCCAGCGCTCCGTGGGGCTTTTGCAGGACAAATGCGACATCCTGGAGTATAAGCAGGAAAACCTGGAGAACAGAGCCCGGCGCAACAACCTCCGCATCCGGGGGGTTCCTATGTCAGTCCCAGACCGGGAGCTTGCCGGATACGTGGGCCTCTTCTTTCAATCTCTCCTCCCAGATATGGAGGACTCACTACTGCTACTGGATCGCACTCACAGATTAAACCCCCGCCGTGGAGTGGAGTCAGACGGCCCTCCTGATGTGATCACCAGGGTGCATTTCTTTACAACAAAGGAAGCCATATCAGCAATAAGTCGCTCCGAGAACGAAATCACCTTCCAAGGGGTTCCTCTTCAGATTTATCAAGACCTATCTCCGCTGACCCTCCAGAAAAGGCGAGTCCTTCGCCCACTAACCACCTTTCTTCAAGCCCAAAAAATTCGCTACAAATGGCTCTTTCCTACAGCCTTGCAATTCTCCTATAAGGGTACCATACGCAGGATCAATCATCTAGACGACGCTGGAAGTATATTGGATCCGGTCCCCGCTAACTCCTCGCCCCCACAGGCCACCGAAGCGGCGACTGACTCGGACCTCATAGCCTCCCCTAGGTCCAAACAAAACACATGGTCGAAGGTTCCGAGATTTAGGAGGAGAAGATAACCTGAAACGACCCCACAAAGGACTCTTCCGACTCCTATGAACCAGTTTAGCAATCCTGGCGCTGCGGAGCCGACCGCTACTCTTGAAAACACGGTGAATTCCATCCCCGATGCAGCGGGCCCCCCCCCACGGCCCATGCCCAGCTTCAAGGTACATTCCACCTATGAGTCCTTGGAGCATATCACTCACATTTTCAGCCATGTTGGCTATTCTCTGTTCCACGGCCCCTTGGCCAGGGGAGGGTCCAACCCCATAACGGGTCCCCCTTCCCCAGTTAAATCTTGGACTTCCCGTTGGCGGTCCGAGCAAAAACCTCAGAAGCAGGATAACAGATGGTCACATCTCCCACGACATAATGGCTGATTCCTCAGTAGCTCCCCCCTCCCACAAGCCTCCTCAGCGACCCCAGGTCCCGCTCCGGAACAGCAAACCTGGAAGTTTGTCTCTCTAAACGTCAGGGGACTGAACTCGCCGGCTAAACGCAAATCAATTCTACAAAAACTCCAAAATGATACCGCCGCTGTGGCCATGCTACAGGAAACTCACCTGCTACCGGCAGACTTCAGCCGTCTACACTCTCGCGACTTTCCAAAGCAACTCTTCGCATCCGGAAACTCCAAGCGAGGTGGCACAGCAATCCTGTTCCGGAAGGGGCTGAATCCCCAGATTCTGGACACCATAAGCTGCCCGGAAGGACGCTACATAGCAGTGAAATGCCTGCTAGTGGGACAGCTGTTCTCCCTGGTCTCCGTATACGCGCCGAACCTGGGCCAAGCGCCCTTCTATGATTCGCTAACTTCAACTCTTTCTCCCTTCCTAGAGGGCCAGATAGTGATCGGTGGGGACTTTAATGGGGTCCCGGACCCCGTAAAAGACAAATCGCATCCACCCTCCGCCGGAGACTTCACCACGGCCTTAGCCCTCCTCCGATTATTCAGGACTCTAGGGGTGGTGGACTCATGGAGGGTGCTCCACCCATCTGAAAAAGACTTCTCCTTCTATTCTTATGTTCACCGGACATTCTCCAGGATAGATCTTCTTCTAATATCCCCGCAAATCTTCGCCTTCACTGAGGAGGTGACTATAGGCTCCAGAATCCTGTCCGATCACGCCCCGGTAACCTTGGAAATCCGAGTCCAGGGACCTCCTGATCCCCAGCGACGCAGATGGATTCTGTACGACCCCATCCTTAATGAGATGCCACTCAGAGATGCAATCGCAACCGCGATCGACAACTTCTTTAAGGAAAACCCTAGCGGAGATACTTCCCTAGCCAACACCTGGGATGCAATGAAGGCAGTGGTGCGAGGAGAACTGATTGCCAAAGGGGCAGCCTATCACAGACATAAACAACAAATTCGTCAGGGCCTCGAAGAAGAACTGGAGAAGGCAGAAAGGATCCATAAGGAGAAGGGCTGGACCCCTAAAACGCAGCGAGCTCTTCGAATAGCAAAAAAGAAAATTGAAGCCCACTATGCTGAATATACCGCCCATCAAATGACGAAAGCCAAACAGTTCTATTATGCCAAAAATAATAAAGCAAACAAACTACTGGTGGCTAAACTTGCCAAGATAAGAAGTAATAACACAATCGTGGGCCTACGGGATCAGCAGGGCAAGACGCAATACTCAGATCACGACAAGCTTCAAATTGCATCGTCCCACCTGACCCAGGTAATGGCCGCCCCGCATCGGAATGTCAAAGAACAGAGGGAATACCTGCAAAGGGCGGTGCTCCCCCGACTGGAGAACGCAGCCCGGGACTCACTGGAAGCCCCAATCACCGGCGAGGAAGTCGATGAGGCAATAAAATCCCTTAAGTCTCGAGCCCCTGGCCCGGATGGCTACACGGCGAAATTTTATAAAGTTTTCAAACCCCAACTCCTCCCACCCCTGGTACAGCTGTTCAACTCATTCAGAACCACAGGCACTATAACCCCGTCAATGCAAGAATCAATCACAGTCTTGCTGCCCAAACCTGGCGGCGACCCAAAGAATCCTGCGTCTTACAGACCGATTGCTCTGCTCAATATAGATGCCAACATATACTCCAAAATTTTAGCAACCCGCCTGTCCCGGATCCTGCCAGAGATAATCGACGCCGACCAGAGTGGCTTCATCACACACCGCTCTACCGCTGATAACATTCGTAGAGCTTTGAATCTGGTGGAACTTGCCGCCCGAGACTCCCGAGAGCTGGTGCTTCTGGCCCTGGATGCAGTTAAGGCCTTTGACAAAGTGGACTGGAACTTCATGAGGCTTACTCTCGAGGCCTTTGGCTTTGGTCCAGAGTTCTGCGCCATGACTCTGGCTAACTATACTGCGCCCAAGACCTTTCTCAGAGTCAAGGGCATCCTCTCTCCCCCTGTTGACCTGACCTGTGGAACCAGACAGGGCTGCCCGCTATCCCCACTGCTCTTTGCATTAATCATGGAACCATTCGCCCAACGGATCAGGCGAAACCCGGAGATCAAGGGCTTCCAAACGAACACAACACACCATAAACTGACCCTATATGCAGACGACGTCTTACTAACCATCACAGAACCCCGCACCTCCTTCCCTCAGGCCCTAGCTGAGATAGAGAGCTATGGAAAGGTTAAAGGCTTTGCCATCAACTTCCGGAAGTCAGCTGCCATGGGGGTGGCCCTTCCCCGAGAAGTCCGGGAGGTGCTGGCCCCACTATGTCCGATACAATGGACAACCAAGAGCATCAGTTATCTGGGTGTCCAGATCCCAGCTGACCCAGGGGAAGTCTATCGGGCAAACTTTCTCCCACTGTTCACGGACCTCGAGGCGGACTTAAAACGGTGGGCGGCGCAAGAAATCTCACTGATGGGTCGTATCACGGCCTGTAAAATGAACTTGCTACCAAGGTTCCTATATGCTTGCTCTTCGCTTCCAGTACCAATCCCGGCACCGGCCCTTCAAAATCTACAAAAGAAAATGTCACGGTTCATTTGGAAAGGGAGGAAGCCCAGAATCCCTAGGACCACGATGCTGGGCAATGCTAGACTGGGTGGCCTCGGAGTTCCAGACCTACAAAAATATCAGATGGCGGCCCAACTTGCCTGCATCCGAACATGGCAGATTCTCACCAACCGCCCGAGATGGGTGGACCTCGAACAGGCACAACTGCCGCTCCCACTACGTTTTCTCCCGCATATCAATCCCTCTGAGCGCCGCCAGTGGCGGAACCTCCTAAGGTCCACCAAACACTCTATTGCTACCTGGGATAAAGCGCTGAAACAAAAGAAAACCCCAGTGGGACTCAGCCCCTCCTCACCGGTGTTCCTGAACCCGGCCTTCTCACCTGGCTGGTCCACCCGGAACTTCAGATCCTGGATAGCGGGAGGCCTGGAGACCCTGGGGCAACTTTTCGAAGGGGGACAGCCCTGCACCTTTAGGCGATGTAAAGAACTCTTCCAACTTCAGGAACAGGACAGATTCACGTACATTCAGCTGCGCCACTGGTGCTCCCATCCACAGACCCGTCAAGCCGCCACCCGTCCCCCCACGGCCATTGAACTGACCCTAAATGATCTCCCAGCCAGGGGGAGCATCTCCACCCTATACAAACGCCTCCAAAATGACTTCCTAATCTCTAAAACCCGGTACATGGCCCAATGGGAGGCGGACCTGGGCCGCCCGATCGAAGACCAGCTATGGGTCGACATTTGGTCGCAGGCTCACACTTCTTCATCCTGCATTACGAACAGAGAAGGCGCCTACAAAATCCTCCTTCGATGGTATTATCCTCCCCTGAGACTACACCATATGAACCCCACACTCAACCCGAACTGCTGGAGGCAATGCGGCCAAGTAGGGACTTTCTTTCATATGTGGTGGTCCTGCCCGAGGGCCCAGACCTTCTGGAAACAATGCCTAGCAACAATCACAGACATCACCCAGGTGCGACTTCCCCTGGAGCCCGAACCCATCCTGCTGGGAGCCCCAGTCCCCGGGATCTACCCTAGATCTGGCCCTACGGCCAAACTACTATCCCAATGCATACTGGCGGGCAGAAACGTAATAGCTCGCACTTGGAAAAGGAAGGACCGCTGATGCCTTTTTGGTGGGCAAAAATCTGGGACATCTTAATCGCAGAGAAGGTGACGGCTGCCGGGGCAGGCCACCTACATCGCTTCGAGAACATTTGGGGCCCAATCTTAGACTTTGATCAGAATTATCCAGCCCTGACATACAAGCCCCAATTAGCCAGGAGAACGTTACGGAACAATGACTCTCAGAGGGGACAGGAAGAAGAAAGTTAAGACCCGGGGGAGGGAAGGGAAGAGCAACCAACTGTATCTCCTTTATGCCATTTGTCGTGAATGATCATATTTTGTACTGTTTTATCCTGCCTGTTTAAAATAAATATTTTGAAAAAAAAAATGGTGGCTGGATTTGGCACTACGGAATATTTTTCTTAAACTATATTGTTGAAAGGGCAGAGGCCCTGCACCATCCTCCAAGACCCCTCTTTTGATTTTTTTACTGGGCATATATCTGTGTTACATAGGGATTCTGAGGGCTGAATGATGCCCTGTCACCACAAAGCCACAATGGTGTCATACATTCCCCCATCCACTTCCTGTGACATGGGGTACTGTTCTGTACCCGGGGCAGTATTGCCCCTGGTTTCAGCTTGATGAGGACGGCCCATATCCCTTTCAAGAGACCCACATCATGGGGGCCTCTGGTCCATATTTCCTTATGCACCCTGTCCAAATCCAATTACAAGACTTGGTAGCTTACATGTCGACCAAAACTGAAAATGTTCTGTCATCTATCTTCATTGATTCCTCTACAGGGTCTGCGGTTACTGATAAGACTGGGCACATCAGAGCCCTCTGTGGGCTATCTTATTGTTTGTGTTTGTGCCTGGAAATGTTAAAGGGTTACCTCGAAACACTGTCACTCCTGTGTAATGTGGTACTTCACCCTGGAGTAACACATATTTGTCTCTTTGCTGACCTGGGGCTTGTGCCTGGGTTTGAAGAGATTTGCTTGCCGGTATAGGGGCAAGCCGGTCAAGTGGCACAGCGAGTAGAGCGCCCGCTTTGACACCCGTGCAGAGCCTGTTAACGCAGGTTCGAATCCCGGCGGGGCCAAACTCAGCCTTTCATCCTTCCGAGGTCGATAAATGAGCACCACACACCGTGGGTAATAATAAGCAGCGCTCAGATACCTGAGGGTTTGTAGCGCTATATAAAAGCCTAATTATTATTATTATTATTATTATTATTATTATTATTATTATTATTATTATTATTATTATTATTATTATTATTATTATTATTATTATTATTTAATTATTAAGTACTGTTGCTGGACAGTACTCTGTATATTTTGGCAACTGGAGGCAGCTGCAGTGGGGTGCTTTGAACATTTGGGGGAAATGAGATTGCATCTGTGGTGGTTGCAACTGTGGGGGGTAGGTGATAGTCTCATACATTGACCCACTTTCCCACACGCCCAACACAGTCCACCGAACCTGAGTCTCAATCCTCCATATCCAAATCCAGTCACCCTGCCTCTCTGAAATGTCCCCCTTCCTTGTGAAAAATATCCTGCATGTGGAAAATGTCCATCTTGTGGAAATACCCCCATTGTGGATGAAACCCCATGCCTCTTTCCCCTTCCTGTGAAGAGCTGTGCATGTGTTATCCTTCTGTGTTGCTGGTAATTGCTGCTCCCTCCATACTGAATTTAGCTAATTTCTTCTGTACCAACTTTGCCTCTGCCTCTGCACCTTAGTTTTCTCCTTCTCCTGTTTGGCTCTCCAATGGTGTACTACATGAGCTTGTGTCTCAGCCCATCCTTTCGTCTCAATACCAACTACCTTTTCCAATTCCACTTGCACAGCTCTGGAAAAACCCCTAGACAATATGCAATAAAAAACAGGGATGTTCCAGTCCCGCAGTTGTCCTGTCTCAAACCACCACATCTCCTGTATCTGTTGAATATACTGTACTCGGTTATCGTCTGCTCTCATTGTACGAGCCAGAATAGAGAGCATGTCTGACGTGTCTGGGTACATTTTCATCAGTGCCTTTCATACATGTGCTCAACAGTTATTAAATGGTGTGCCGTCATGCACATCGTCACTGAGTGTTATCCTGTCATATCCTGCCTTTCTCAAAATTCTGTTTGCCTGTTCTCTCAACAAAGAGGCAAACCGGCTCTTCATATTTCCTGCGGCCAGGGTAGTTCCGCTGTCTTTTTCTCAAGGGCATTAATCCAATTGCCTGTACCTTCTGTGAGGAATGCAAGCTGCTCATTACATTTTCCTTATCCATATGTTGTCAAGGTACATACTGAGACACCCCTCAACCTGTCTTTAATAAGGTGAACTGGGTCCCCTGCTAATGAAGCTGTGATGTCTCCTCTTCCCTCTTGCTATTTTGTACAGCTATTCTGTTGGGTCATCTCTGTCCTCCCACAAGACCCTGTCCTTCGTCTCTTCTCTTACCTATTCAGCATCATCATATTCTGCTCATCCGTCACCACACATTGAGTCACTATCTACTTCTTCTAGGGTAGGGATGTCTATAACAGGTTTACTATCAAGTTTAAACATAATGGGCCTCATTACGACCCAGGCGGTCCGGAAATAACGGTGGCGGTAAACCCGCCGCCACCGTTGTTTCCGGACCGCCTGAGTCCGACCCCTGCAGGCGGGAGGTGATGTTCCCACCAGGTCTGACCTGGCGGGTTTAACACCGCCCGCCTGCAGGCGGACGAGGAAATACCGGCAGCATTACGAGATGCTGCCGGTGTTTCCATAACACCATTCCGCCTCCGTGATTCCCAGAAAACCGGGGTTGTAATTCCCCGGTAAATCCGGGAATCACAGAGGCGGAATGGTAATACGAGTCCGGCGGTACCCAGGCAGTTTTACCGCCTCGGTTACCGCCGGACTCGAAATGAGGCCCAATCTGTTCCAT
Source organism: Ambystoma mexicanum (assembly GCF_040938575.1). NCBI lineage: Eukaryota > Metazoa > Chordata > Amphibia > Caudata > Ambystomatidae > Ambystoma > Ambystoma mexicanum. The sequence goes on from NC_090941.1 coordinate 1,046,361,903, forward strand.
CATGAACTGGTCTACTGGTACCACTGCGCTCTGTCCCTCGTCCTGCTCTTGTGCTGCTCTTACAAGCTCCTCTTCTATCTGCCTTTGCACGCTTTTCCCTATCTCCGAAGGTATTGTGTTACTAACAGTGTCTGTTGATGTGGTTCTACTGGCCCCTATTGGTTTCTTTTCCAGCCCTGTTTTAACGTCGATTGCAGGTACATAACGGGTATTGGTTTAACCTGCAGTGGGCTGTAGAGGAGAGGACCGTAGAGGAAAGGACCCATAAAGCGACAGAGCAGATGCTGCATAGCCTTCTCCTTCATTCTGCCAGTGTCATCACCAGGGCATTCTTCTCTCCCTTAAACATTTTCCAAAATTCCAATATGCAAATTTCCAAAACCTTCAGCTTTTTCCCTTTGTGTGTCGACAATAAGTATGTGTACATGTGCTCTAAAATGTCTTTTGCATGCATTCCCTCTGTGGGCCATTGTTTAAACATTCAGCCTGCAGTCCCCTGAACTCACTCTTTGTGGTACTTTAATATTTTATCCTTATACTGCAGAAGTGCCTGGCACATATGTTCCAACGGAGTAGCCATAATGTCAATAAATCCCACCCTTTTCTACTCAAAACCCACCGACACTGTTCCAGCAGCGTCATACACTCCCAGACCTCAACATCGCTTCAATAAATCATTAGCAAAAAATCTAAACTAATTTTACAAACAATCAAATTGTCAACCGGTTTTCCCCCCAAAAGTCACCTGCACTCACACATCAACCTCTGCTCTTCTTACTCACACATTTCTCATACCAAACAAACCATCGATACTTCAGAACAAAACCTCTATATGCACCACCACAACTCACCTCTATTTACAACAATAACTTCCTCTCATCCCTTATTCACCAGGATGGAGGGATATCTCTCTACTTCTACACAGCACTGTCATTCTCCTTATGAGAGGAGTTATCCCACATCAATTCACAACTGAATTTGACAGCATCTTTCCCATCAACGGGGAGCTTGATCTCAATATCTCATTAAAACCACATTTCCCTTTCAACTTAAGCTACTAATACAATATATTAACAAAAATAAAGCAACAACAAAAATCCATGATACTGCATTTTCATGCAAGAGTGCACTTACCTCATATGGCTTCCCTGAGTCCTCTCAATGCTGAGTCTCCCCTCTCATCTTTCAAAAGATGGCCACACTGCCTGGAGCCTGCCGATTGGCTTCCTGTGGATTCAACAGGAACCAGTACTCCCAGCCGGGAGGCGCAGCCAGTCACAAACTGAATTGAGGACCATCTCAAAACGCCCACTCTGGCTTACAATATTGAAAGCAAAAGAAAAACACAAAATAAACATTTTAACATTCAAAGAGAAGTTGTCACATTTTCATTTGTAAGTGATTTCTATCCAGCACACACCCAAGTCAAAGCCCAGCATGTAGTGCACAACTGAAACCCTTATTTATTTTTGTCTACAAATTCAATATTCTGAACGATATGCCACTCATATCACACCCTTCTCCTGGAATCCCCCCCGCCCGGTCACACTGAACCAGGAATCAGGCTAGTTTGCAAAGGTAAATATTTATTTATTTATTTATGTATTTAAAATGTAATCACAATATGTTTTAATAGATAAACAACAATCACCAATGGGGTGACAGAACACTGAATATTATCTTGAATACACTAGGAATAAGCAATGAGCAAAACAAATGCAGCACAGAAAATAATACCTTTGTGTTGGTTCAGATCAGATAGCACTATGGTTAGAGGTTCCCCCTGAAACACCCCTCAACCCCCAATAGGCTATGTAAAGAGATGGGAGGATAGAGCAGGTATTCAGGAATAGCACAAATCAAACAGAATATCAGTCCCACCTTCCTCCATAAAACACAAGAGAAAAACGGAATTGACTTTTCAGCTGTCAGGATGGCTTATAAAATTGTCTTTAGAATTGACTGGGCAAAGACACCAAATATGGTCAAAAATACGTAAATTGTTTTAAATTCCTATGGGAGCCGCTTTGAACAGTTGTGCACCATCACAAGCAAGCATTTAGTCCCAAGAAAACATTTGAAATCTTAAAGTCCAAGTCGGAAACAAACTACAGCTTTTTCACATGTGTCAACATTTCTCAGATTTGTAATTTGTGGCAAACTTTTCCTTGCGTGATATTCGCAATAACGGGAGTTATAGAGGTTTTAGTAAAGGTCGTTTTGTAAATTAGGCGTGAGAATAGAAAACAGAAATGCACTTTGAAAATAACAAATGGGTTTGCTTACACTAGAGGATGCCTATGAAAAAGCAAATGCCACAGAGGAATCTTACAGTCACGTGATCAGTGTGACCCGCCTACTGAGGAAGCCCAACTTCTTCAGATGAGAAAAGAGTCAGCGCAAAGATAATTCTAACAATACTGGTTCTGAATGAAAGATGGGATGGGTTTGAGATAGGGATAAGACAATGCAAATATACTATGGGTCACAGTTCTTCCTAGTAATACTCACAGGATAAGTTTTTAAATGGGACCGTCAGCTATGGTCGTTGGATTCGGTCTGGTCTACGAAAGACAGGCACGGTACTGGATAAGCTAGGCCGGTCGCCGGATTTGGACAGGATCTGCCCTCCTAGTCTGTGGGTATTTGAATCAGCTGGATAGCGAGTTCCTCAGGCAAGCCTAGTGGTGGCAAGCCAGAGAATTTCAGGATACTGGTTCAAAAGATCTTCTCACACCACACAGCGCTTCACTGGGTGGAGAGAATACATTTGAGGATTTGGGCCTTGCTGGAAATCAATAGTTCTCTATTGCTGGCAAGAGATGTGGCCTCTGGATCTGGAAGAATATTAAAGCTGGATGTAGAATGCTGGATCAGAGTGCTTGGCCAGAATCAGGAAAGTCAGTGGATCAGTGAGTCCCTATGTGTTGTCAGCTGTCTCTATCCTTTAAAATGACATCACAAAGTGGGTGTATGGTCCGGCTTAGCTAAGCCCACCCCTGTGAGCTGGGATTGGACCAAACTTCATCTGTGCCTTGCAATTTGAGTGATTGGGTCAAGGCCGGATGATGTCACATTTTATGGTTTGCTTTACAGTCCTCAGAGACCTCCCTTTAGCCACTGGTCTCAAAATCGGATTTGATACTAAATGTACATTTCTACATTGGTCACCTTTATACAAATCACACACAAAGATGCCATATTTTATGTAGCAGCTATCCCTCAAAACCCTGTAGCGGTGGGATCTTGTCTCAACTTTCTACAGAATGTTGTCCTTTTCGCTATGAACACAATTTCCAAATTTTATGCAAATTTCCACAAATGTGTGTGTTTAACATCGGGATGTGTGTGTACATTTTCACAATTCTAACATTAATACCTTTTGCATAAAACCACATATATTGCCATTCCTGTCCAGAACATGTCACACAGTTCTACCACCTCTTCCCACGTGCAGCCAAAAATTAAATTAACAACTCTGTCCTTTTTATATTTTTCACCACTTTGAATAACAAGTTATGAGTCTTTTAAAAATTGTTCATTGTTCATTCTTAACAGCAGATGGTAACTTGGCTCCACCCCTTTGTCTCTCCCGGGAGTCCAGTGCATCCCCCTCCTTGGGAGAAGCTCCTTCCAGGAGAATTTACGACCGCCTTCACACCTCCGCTTCCTGGGCTGAAAGGCTTGTCATTGTTCCTTCTCTTTCTGTAGACAAGAGTCTGTTCTAACCTGCATTAGCATTTCCCAGTGAGTTTCTGCTGAGAGGAAGGCCTTCCCCCTGGGAAACCTGCTTTTCCAGTTCATGTAGCTCAGCCAGGCTAATTAACTTTTTCAATCCAGCCAAAATCAAATTTGTTGCATCAAACATAAATACATTACTTTCTTAGCCTTAAAATCTGTGGGATCAAAAACACAACTACAATCTGTATTCCTTTTTGGCAACAATCCTTTTTATGTTTGCTAATCCAGCAGACTTTTAGTTTTAGCTCACTTTAAAGTTTCATCAGTGACACATCTGATAGCTGTCATTCAGGTAGCCCAGGGTGCTGCACCCAGATTTTGGCATAGGCTGTCAGTTTCCAAACAATCCAGTTTGTCTGAAGAATGTTTTGCTCTTCACATTAAGGCTTTGTATGTTCACAATACTTCATTAGATACATGCATTTTAGCACCAGGCAAGAATGTGCATGTTGAGGAGTGTTGTGTTATAGGCATTTTGGGGTTTTTTAGCCACAAAGCAAATGTCAGTTGTAGGTACATGTTTGTGTTTCACTTGCAAAGTGCTGCTTCTCTCTCTGCACTCTGTTTGCTGGTCATGGGGCCCACTGGCAAGTTTCTGCAGTGTGTGCTCTATTCCACCGCACATGCACCATGGGTGGCAGGTTGTGCATCCCTCTTTTTGTGTGCTGAAGCACACGGTTTTTGTAGGTTTTTGCGCACACAAGAGTTTTTGCCACCATTGTTGCCGTTCCTTGCACCAGAACTAGCAGGGTGATGCCGCATAGCATAGCGGAGTGGGTCAATGCATCCCACACATTAGTTACTCATCATTAAGCCCCTACAGAATACCATACATTAACCAATATAATTGGAAGTTTCCTTTCTCATGACCATCAAAATGCCACTTCTTGACCATGACATAATTTCATATTCAGCCCACAATACAATGTTTTCATTGACTGGCACTCTTCATGCTATAATTGATTTAAAAAAGTTCTACCGTGGTTGGACAATGACATTGGAGACAGCTCGGGCTGTAGCATCCCACTGGGACCAACCAATCATATGGTGAGTGGAAATCAGCTAAATCAATACTTTGTTGCAATCCATGGAAACCACAATCCCTTCCCCATAATTGGGGGACTTTCGGCTTTCCGCCCCTTGAACCTGCTCACTCTGCAACTCCCATCTCGATACATTTTGCCAAGTCTGGAAGCCTCCTCCTAGTTATCTTCTCATATGCCTGAAGACTTCCTCCAGGAAATTAATTTCTTCTATTTGTTCAAATTAGCAAGTCATTTTACCACACTATCAATTGCTCACAATGGGGGTGATGTGCCTGAAGCCTAGTTCTATATTTTGGAAATCCTGGTGTCTGGGGCCATCTGGCATATCTCACTGTCTCCTTCACAACCATTGTGTATTCATTCATTTATCATCTGGGAAGGCACCTGCTGTCTCACATCTATTTTCAGGCCCTGAGTACTTCCTCCCTCTCAGCAATTAACTAAAAACTGTTCAGCATCCCTTTCTATCCGGAACTTGGCTACTTGGAGCCTTCTGCCAAATAGCAGAAATACAATTCAATTAAATGACCATAGCTCAGAAATGTGGTCTAGCACACTAAACCTTAAAATTCTACACCCTTTAACAATGCCCTGGAAGACCGCTTCATTACAACAACTATACTTAATAAAACCCAATGGTAATATTTAAATACATGTTTTAACTACATAAAATTATTTAACTATATAGGTGTGATGAAGAAAATCCGATATGATGAAAACAATGCTATGCTTCACATTTTGCTTCATTGTGTGCCAAGCAACCTAAAGCTCCCTGAATTGTGGCAAAACTACTTCTATTCTAAATACTGTGTCACACCACAAAAGTACGGGACATTATGAGGGGCCTAATACCTACTTCCTAATACCTTGCTAAAAGATGTTCTCAACGTATACTTCTGCACACTTTTGGGACAGAGACCTCTCTCTTCAGTGCGCTCATCACAGTTAATTGGAGATTTTGATCACCTGTAACACCTCTTCTGGGGAAAGAAAATATACTAGTTTAACTACCCCCTTCTAGTTTATACCAGAACAATTTTCATACAGCAAACATATAAAGGAGACATGTGGGCGTTGCGAAAAGACATGGCCTTATGCTCAATCTGCCATGTGCACACAGGTTTCTTGCACATCAGTATTGTTTTCTGATGTCTTTGCTTTTAAAGGAATACACATTATTACAAAATGACTTATTGTCTTCTTTAACCTACCCTCAGAGCATGTAACTTAATTATATTACTTCTGATGTTGGATGTATCATTCAGCTTCCCATAATTTGATTGTTGCCTTCTTCAGAGGATGTCCAACTTGTCTTTTGCAACAGCACAAGGGCCTGAGTACTCCTTTCCTGACTATATGTCAGAGACAAAACCTTTTTTCAATCTCTTGATAATAAACTCCTCAAGTGACTACTGATTTTGGAGATTGTTGTTTCATGATGGTATTGCAGTATTTTTAAGATGTGAAGTTAAAAAGTAACTACTCTAGGTGAGCATATCATATTTTGGCCAAGTCCCACTGCACTGAATATTGGTGTTTCCTCTGTATACATAATGGACTTTAAAAACTGATGTCTACAATGATCACCCCTTCGAACTCTCAACAGTTCTCGCTGTCCACACGTTTCCCTTTGCCTCTCTGGCCCCCGATGTCCTTATCTCTATTTATGCTCCTGTCTGCTGCCCTCCTCCGGGTGCCGCTCTTAACTTTCAAGTCATATTTATTTATTTGTAATTGTTTCGGTTTAAAGTAAACCTTCGCAATGACATACGTACAAAATGATTAAGAACAGATTACTTTTATAATAATCATAATAACCACACATTTTTAAGAATTGAACTATCGCAAGTGACAAGGAAACTGACCTCCCCCCAGCAAGCATAGCCAAAGATTTTCTCCATCAACAGCTAACAAATTGTGTACAAAATTCCCAAACTGAAAAATGTGTTGCATTGAAAGAACCGGACAGGAGATCATCAAATGTTTTAAGTCCTCAATGATGGTGACGTTTTTATAGAATCTACAAAATGCCAAATGTTTAGGTAGTTCATTTCATAGACAGACAATTTCATTAGTGTTCACCACATTCATATGGATTATCACGTACAGGTTTCGGGCATCACGCTCGGTGAATTTCCACACATATAATTCCTCCTCCACATATCTTTTATGTACTACTCGTGCTCTCGAATATAGTGAATGATCTCCAATTCCACGTATCTATCCAGTCACATTGCATAATTCTCAATTTTACTCTGGCTGGATTATAGAGGAACATCTCTACAAACTCCTTCACAGGGAATCCACCATGTGATGCTATTTCCTTTCCCCTGTGGATATACAAGGTGTCAGAAGAGGAGCTCAAAATATTCCTATACAAAGAAAGACGTATCCATAAGACCCTACTTGGTAGCGATAGTAATCCAAAATAATGCATAATGACAACCATCGGTATACACAGTGGCAAGAAATACAGCACTTTTCTCCAGATCAGGACATCAAAAGAGCTTAACTCCTTCGTAAGCTAGATCAGTAGTACTTCCAGACCATAATCTAATTTATGAATGATTTTACCCTAATGAAACTTTAGCAGTGGTAAGAGTGAAAATGTGCCAAACATCCGGTCAATTGCCTTCATCTGCCTGCCCAGGATTAGCACCTTTTTCTTTATCTATTCTCTAAGAAGCGATTTACCTGGGCATGCGGAGATCGGTATACCTAAATATAATATGGAGGTTATCGCCAATCTCTCTTCGCTAATATGCCAAGCGTCCGTACATTTTTTTCTCTTTTTGCAAAATGTAATTATTTCTGTTTTTGCAGGATTCATTTTCACTTGACATCCTACCATGTAGCTCTTGGAGGCTCTAAGAAGGTGCTGGAGGCTAATTGGTGTCCTATGAAGTATAATAAAGTAATCAGCGTAATCGGTTTCACTTTCTTTACTCTTTGATGAATTCCTCTTCACCTTGGTGGACTTTATATTGTTATTTCCCTTCTTACCAGCTGATTGGCTCCCCAAGTTATTTTTCAGACATATTTCCAGCAAAAATGTATCTTCAGGCCGCCTTTCTGCTTTTTCACATATTTTGAATTCCCTTTTTTAGCTAATGGTTCCTTGCAGTTGTTGTTTTCACCTTTCTCATTCCTTCTATGGCTGCTTGTTGCTTTTTTGAGTCATGAAAAATCTGAAACACGCTCGGATCCTCACTTTTTTTCTTGTTTTCATTTTCAATGTTAAAAAGAACTACGGAGGCGGGAGATTTGTCCTCAGTGGTAGCTCCCATAGCTCAACCTATGTTCTCATTAGCTTTTAACACAGTGGTATTCCACTCCGAAAGGCCACCCTTCTCTTCCACGCATCGTCTTTCAAATCTCTCAAGAGATGAGGACATTACACCAAGTCGAGTAGTGTTTCCTTTTAGTTCATCGCACATGCTTTTGCAAGTCTGAAGAAAAGATGAAAAGACTGAATGCAAATCCCCCCAAGTAGGGGAATTGTTCACTCCCCTTTTGTACACAGGACACTCAACCAGGTTATGAGAATCGATGTCCGTATATGGAAGCTAATATAGGAAGTTTCTTCCTCAGTAAAGATAGGTGAGGTATTTAAAAGTGAAGATAGTAGTAGCAGTACATCTATCCCCTGTGTTTTAGTTTTTTCCATGATATCACAGGCCAGTTTATTAGTGCAAGGGGGAGAAGGAGGCAGCGGTCAGGCCATAGATACACCCATATGGTCTTTTTTCTTTAAAAAAACAAGCAGTGTCAAATCTATATCTCTATTTATGGCAGCTTTCTGCCCTTTACTCCTCAGGTTGGGCATTTTGCAGTTAGGCTTTAGGCGCTGCACAATATATTTCTGATTTTGAGCTGTCAGAGTTCCAGACTTCAAATTAAGCACAACAACAGCATTACACTGAGGCGTACTAAATTATCGCTGAGATGTTTCCCCAAAGTCAGAAGGCACTATATCGTAATCGCCACAAAAAACGAAAAACAGCTTTGCAGAGTGTATATAATGTACTTCTGGTGATAACACACATTTATAACAACATTATGACAAGTACCAGTTTAGATGCAGACCACAGAGTACGACGCAGCTTTCAGGAGCTCACCAAATCTGCCGGTATCTCAGCCAGTGTCCAGTAAATAATAACACATCCTTCCACGTCCTGTATGGACTGCAGACACTTTGCAGACACTAAGCTGAGAAATGTGTGCATGAAACACGGACACCTGCTGGTTTTAAAGGAACTCAGGTAAGGATTAGCAGTCTATCTCCAATCACCAATCCAACAGGAATTGTAGCACAGTGTAACAAAGTGGACCTCCAGTACTTCAGGTAAGTTACAGGTTCCTTTATTGTCCATGTCCAGTACTCTTATTCAAGACACAGGGATGGTAGGGGACACAAGATGACAAGGGAAACACCGGGCTCACCCCCACACCCATCTTCTCAGCTCACTCTTCTCACTCTTCCTCCCAACGGTCACTCTCAGAACCCTGCACACCAACATTCCACCTAAACATTCCAAGAGGAGATGTCACACACTCACCTAACCCGAAAGCAGATTACCACACTTCTCCCCCCCCCTTAGAAACACAAAAGCCAAATACTACGCCAACGCTTCCCAGGGAAGACAAAAAGGAATGACAAGGAAGTGTGACCAGCACGGGACCTTAACACCCCAAGACACCACACCACCAGAAATGCCACAACACAGCGGCCGCCTATGTATAGAACCTCTGGCAAAACCAAAACGGAAATCCAACAAAAGGACATCATTAACTGGACACCAATGGACCAAGAAGGAAAAGATTGCCAACGGCATGCACCAACAAGACAAACACCACTCCCTCGGTCCACACCTCGAGGCCACAAAAATAAAAACACAGCACTTACGCCTGTCCCGAGCTGCCCCTCAGGACCTAGGGCTGCCACCCCTAGCAAACTATTGTTAGCTAACACTAACACAACTAATGCCTAACCACCTTGCCCACCTTAGCACAAGACACCTTCCACTTCGGTCTACCACCCCGAAGTCTCAGAGCTGCCCCTCTGAGCACAAACCAAACCGCCCCCTAAGGGAGCTACAACAATAGCCCAACCAACCGAGGGGCCACTTAAACAACTTTGACAACAGTATGGGGAAGAACCACAACACCATGCTGCTACTCTGCACAAAACCGTTGGCCATTTCCTCTATCCACAAAATCCATTTCGAACACGCCAGAAGACAACCTAACATACCAGACACGGAATAAGGAGGCACACTGGCAAAGCAAAATTGAACACCAGCACGTCCAATAGGATAACACTATGGACCGTAAGAAAAACTCCACTCAACTCAGGCATAGCGATCAAAACATAGATAATCTAAAGTGACCTACCCTGGAAATACCATGCACCCAAGAACATCTAAAGTGACCCACCCTGGACAGACCAGGCACCCAAGACACAATCACACCTCACTCCAAGACACCTAACCTGAAACCACACAGGTAGATACAACCAAAGGTCAAGAGATCAACAATACACGCAAACATAGTGACCCACCCTAGCACAACCAAAGCCAGGCACTAAGAACCAAATGCAGTTGAAAACACATGACCTAAACACACACGCGAACATAGTGACCCACCCTAGCACAACCAGTGCCAGGCACTAAGAACCAATTGCAGTTGAAAACACATGACCTAAACACACACGCGAACATAGTGTCCCACCCTAGCACAACCAGTGCCAGGCACTAAGAACCAATTGCAGTTGAAAACACTTGACCTCAAATGCGCCAGAACACCCGCACACACCCATACAGTGCACTACCGGACCAAACACTGATAACATTTACCATACGCAACATGACATAGCAATAAGCATTAATGCAGGCATCATAAAACACATTTCAAGATTGAAAACATTGCACATCACGTTGAAAACATTGCACAAAACATGTTCATAGATTAATTGATGACCCCCCCGCAAAGTCCTCAGATGTGCAAAGACAATGTCACTGTTGCTTGCTTGAAATAAGTGTTCCCAATGACCAAAGTGACATTAATGTAATTCATTTGTAAAGTATCACATCTCACAATGTTGGCAATTCAGTACAATCAGTTATGGTCACAATCCCCATGAACGTTGAAACGTGGAACACCACCCTCAAGTCCACGAAAATTCCAGTCCCTACAATACAAGTAAGAAGGCACCCCAATCTACACCACACCTGGGAGGTACCCAAAGGGATAACACTAAACCCTTATAAATGTTCACTATCCCACCAAAGGCCACAACAAGGATCACACATGAACAAGACAACGGCCTTTAATAACATACCCCTGACACTACCCCCGGGGCCATACCTATAGCATCTCTTCCCAACCTTAATCATATACATATGGGCCACAACACATATTCATTCATGTCCTCACACACGGCCCAGACACTAACCTGACCAAAATCCATCAAACGGAATGGACCCGCGGAGAACAGAAAATCCAAAACAACTGTCAGCAATTCCTTCGTGTCTCCGAGATAAATGAGGAGGCACGGAAAACAACATATGTTAATACTCTTCCTCCTATTGCGAAGCATCCCGTTCCCGTACAGGACTTCAAACCGAAAACGAGGCTTGACACGCAGAAAAGGAACGTAAGATGACGCTGCCGTGGAACACTGGAACGCCATCCACCTCATGACGTCACCAGATCATCCCAGGACACCGGACAGTAAACATCCGTATAATGACACGAGGTCCACCGACATTCTGGACCCACAGCCCGATTGCATGGGAAGGAACTCCTTGAGAATTAAATGCTGATGGCACCCACTCGCAGGGAACATGCGGCGCAAAGAGCGACTTTTCCGCCTCGCAGCCTCCTCCGGATATAGAAGACCACTGTCCTGCCACTACCGTACTGCGGGCTGGGCCTCCTCCGGCCCGGAGTGCAAAACGCTCCTTCTCCGCTGACGACCCTCTGTACAGCAGAGTCGCGCTCCGAGTGAGCGGCGACAAACACACGGCCACAGGCTCCTCCGTCCAGTGACCACCGTAATACGAACAGGACTTCCTCCAGCCAGGAGTGCGAAACGCTCCTTCTCCACTGCAGACCATATGTACAGCAGAGTCACGCTCCGAGTGAGCGGCAACAACACACGGCCCTGGCTCCTCCGTGACTCCAACACCAGCTGAACTGGAATCGTGGCAACAGCGCTCAACCCCAAGGGAGCAGGGGAACACTGGCAAATCAACGGCTCACTAATCAACGCCGCCACCGTACAGCAGAACAGTCCTTGATGGCATATGCAGCGCTGACCTGGCCCTGCGAAGGGCCAGCCTCCATACAAGGGACTCCACAGGCCTACAAGTGCAGGCCCACCTGGGTGTGTGGGGAATCTCGGGGGCGGTGTTTCGGAAGGCTGCACCCTCCCCAGCAGCGCCAAATCCACCTACCATCCCACCTTCGTCGCCAGTGTAACAAAGTGGACCTCCAGTACTTCAGGTAAGTTACAGGTTCCTTTATTGTCCATGTCCAGTACTCTTCCTCAAGACACAGGGATGGTAGGGGACACAAGATGACAAGGGAAACACCAGGCTCACCCCCACACCCATCTTCTCAGCTCACTCTTCTCACTCTTCCTCCCAACGGTCACTCTCAGAACCATGCACACCAACATTCCACCTAAACATTCCAAGAGGAGATGTCACACACTCACCTAACCTGAAAGCAGATTACCACACAGAGCTCCAGGCAGCATCTCCTGCACAGACTGCAGACACTTTGCAGAGACTTCTCTGAGAAATATGCGCGCAAAACACGGCCACCTGCTGGTGTTGAAGGAACTCAGGTAAGGATGTGCAATCACTCTCCAATCACAAATCCAACACTAAATGTAGCAAAGCTTCGGACAGCACCTCCTGCACAGACTGCAGGCACTTAGCAGAGACCTCGCTGAAGTCCGATTCTTTCATCGGTATACACGCATTTCGTCGAATGCTTTTTCATCGTTGGACTTTTCATCACCAACTTTTTATCGCCAAAACTCATCTTTTTTTGCATTTTTTTGGGGGGTTTTATAGGGGTTGGGGTATGATTATTAAATTAGGGGGGCCAGAGGGAGGGAAGCCTCCCCAAAAATGAAAAAAAAAAGAGTTTTTGGCGATGAAAAGGTTGGCGATGAAAAGTCCTACGATGAAAAAGCAGTCGACGAAATAACGTAGAACCCTTTCATCACCCGCTTTGCTGCCTTAGTTGACTTAACTACCCTCTTTCTCTCGGCTCATCCCACATTCTGCCACCACACGTTTACTACTCTCAACCTTTCTCATTGTCCACACATTTCCTTTGCCCTCCTCTGGGTGCAGCACTCAACATTCACGTCATATTCCTACGCCACCCACTATGCTGTTCTTCAGCTGTACTTTGCTCGCATTCTGCAACTCCAATTTTAAGGTATGCTTCCCTTTGGTGCTGCTCCTTGCACACCTTACTCATCACTTAAAGCTCTTGTCCTCCTTGCCCACCCTCCCTGAATCAAACTGGAACATTTGAAGCATGTTTGTTGAATGGTTCAAAAGGTAATAAACATGGAAAAACAATCTTGTTTTTGGACCAATCCCATTCTTTTTCCCGATTGAGATAAAATGGCACCATTTAGACATGCACACTATGAAAAAGGACCTGTAGACATTGTAAAAATTGCTCCATCTTGGAATCGATAAATCATATGGTAGCCCTGCTGGAATTTAGAAATACATAAACTTCCCAACATTTGTGAGATTGCTGTTTGGATTTTCTTTTTAAGATCTAGATGGTATCGTAAATCTGAATGAGAGTTGTTCATATTTAACCCTAAATAGCATTATCTGTCCAGTCTTTTCATGGGTTGTGTGCGGGAGGAAAGGTCGTTTAGGCCCCCTCCCCACTATTCCTGTCCCCACATGCACACTATGCTCGTCCCACGGCTGGCCATGCACCTCTGGCCAAGGGTGCCGGACAGCCTCGGGACGACACATACAGGTGCAACACCTACAAGAGGGCTGATTACTGACTGCATTTTGTATCAGTTCTAAGTAGGCCTCACAGAAATGCCAGCCTGCAGGCCTGCACCTCTCTCCTGGGTCCGCGTACAAGTCAGCCAACCACTCCCCCTCCACATCCTCTCTGGTGTCTCTGCAACTGTCCTGTTCTGAAGGAAAACTGGGCACAAAAGGCTACAAACAAAACACTGTATCTTGCGCCTTCCTCCTTACATAACTGCCCTGTGAATGACCGGGCCAAGGCCTGGTCTTGGAACAAGCCCATCCATCTCCACAAACCTGTTCTGGACTCGCACACCCCACTTGGAGGACTTATTACCCACACAACTTCTAACATCACCTCTTATTTGATGTAACAGATGCCTGCCCCATGACTGTGTGCCACTCAGATTCACCCCTATCACTAATCCTGCTTGTGACCATATATCCTTCATTTACTAAAACCATAATAACGTAGCCTTCATGAGGTCTAACCTAACGCTTGATAAAGTATATTAGCTGATTGATTATAGGAGATAAAAGATGTGGGCCCAGGTGCCCCTGCCCCACAGTCCAGGTCGCTTCCTGTCAACATAATGTACACATAGGCATGATGTTAGAACAACCATGGGGCATAATGTTAATCACATGGCCCCAAGGGTGGTAACAACCAAAATGTTATCTTGCTATAAAATGGATATGATCAGGGTCGTGTACAGAAATGCATGTAAAAGCACAACTTTAGCTTGAACCAACCCCCTCACAGGTCATATGAAGAGATGGCACTTGCGAAACTTACTCAAGAACCATTACGTGTATTTTCAATTTCATTGTCTTGCCCAGGCCTCCTCTCGCCACTGCCGCGCAATGCGAGCGCTGATGACCCCCACCTTTTTCCCCTCCCGGGCCTGTGTTGCCTGGCTCGATGTTACAAATGTATTTTATTCATCCTTCCACTGAGTCCGTGCTCCCATGTCCCCGAAAGAAATGACCCCCACACCCTTCACCTGGCCAACGATTTGCAGCGAACTAATACAAATGTACACATGAAATATATGGTTTTCTCCCTAAATGCCAAGTGTAACTTGTGATTGATTTTGTATACTTTACAGCAATGTGTAGATTGGAGAGTTAGTACCAGCCGCCTCACCCAGAACCAACATGACCTTCACCTTGCACCGACCAGTCCTGCTGATGCACGTGATGTCGAACGTCCCACCAAACCATCATCCAATCACATGAAGCTGGTCAATACATATCCATACAGGGCCAACTGCCCCACCAATTGTAATGTAACTTTTGTACCATCTGTATTTCGTCACTGATGACGCTGTAAAATGTACTGATGGTGTATTGTTTGGCAGAGCGTTCTCGGAGTATGCAGAGTCCTCTGCTTGCCCTATTTGATTTAGATAAACTTTAACTCTTAACTTCACCCGCACTTGGTCCTGATCTCATTCCCTCCTGGGGTGTGTCCGTTATTGACTCTCATTGAGGAGTTTGTATTATATTTTGGGGACTGCTCACTTTCAGTTGTTATAAAGCTTCGATATAAAGTTTTTTCTGGCTTTGCGTTGGACTTCCCCAGAGACCAGAATCTAGGTCTTATCGAGGTTCATTGACAGCTATTTCTCTACAGCCTAATTTCCCAATGCTGTTAGAAATTTCTGGAGCCCAATCAGGGTTTTAGATAGCAAAACCAAGTCATCGGCATAGAGGAGCCATGGCATGGGGCTGTTCCCAATCTAGGCGGATCAGAGATTACTGATGTCAGGTGAGTTCCAATGTCATGAATAAAAAAAAAATTAAACAAAGTCGCTGAAAGTATACAGCCTTGCTTTAAGCCTTTGCATGTTTTAATTGAACTCGATTTTTGACCTCCATAAAATAGTCTAATCTAAATAGATGCATCTGAATAGAACTGGCCAATTGGGGCTAGCATATATTGTGGCCACTCAGATTTTTCCAATTCTTCAAATAATTGTTGTCTGGGGACTTAATCGAAAACAGTTTTAAAGTGTGTAAAAGCCATATATAGTGGCTGATGGGTTTGTTGGCCCTGATGTTGAATCAAAGAAAGGACAAACAGATTTGTTTCTGTGCCTAGACCAGGAACAAACCCTTTTTGGAAGGTGTCTGCCACATTATTTTGGTTCACCCATTTTGTCAAATCTCTTAACACTAGCCTGGCAAAAATGTTGCTTGACGAGCTTTTTACCAATATCTATAAGTCATTTTAAGATTATGGATCTTTTTGACTTTTAAAGGCATGTCTTTGTCGGCAAGAGCTCGTAGCTCAGTTCATCATTTTCTTTTTTATCAGCAAGTTCAGGGTTAAACACATGTTTGTGGATATAGCATGGCTTTGACATGCTTGATGGATGTAATTTGAACAAATTAATTATGGCCACATATCGACCTTCCATTTTCTCTATTTCGGACTCAAACTTCACATTTTGGGTGTACATATATTTATTAAGCTTTGCCAGGGTTTCCTCAGTCCAACTAAATCGGTTCCTACCACCTGATACGATTAGGGTGTATCTATGATATTGTATATTATTGTCTGTTATCTGCCATTTCCAGGTGCATGGTCACTTTCTTGTTGTTCAATTATCTAAAAATGTAAGATGTCATTTAACATGGTTCTCTGAATAAAAATATAATCTATCGTTGACTCTGAAATACAATGTTTACACGTTGGTTTAGGCGGGTTATCACCTTTTATTGTACCATTCAACATTAGAAATTGTCTCTCTTCCATCAGAGCCATCCATTGCTTTGCAGAGTCAGTCAGATCTACTTTGTCAGTTATATACCTTATATTGAGATCTCCTGCAATCACAATACCAAGTATACTTGGGTTAGAATTTATGAGATCCAGCATCAATGTGACTTCTGCAAGGAAATTCCGCTCTGATATATCCAGGTGTTTCCAATACAGGTAAATTATTGCTAAATTACCTCTAGCCATCTTCAATTTTACCAGCTGAATATATATGTTTGGAGAAGCCCAAGGCTCTAAGACAAGTCCCAAAGATATTCTAATAGCTACTAGGAGTCCTGACTTTGGGTGTCCCTGCTCGCCTTTTTTAGCTGGGCAGAGATCAATAGCATAGCCATCCCACACCGGAGGATTGACGTACCATATTTCCTGTAATACAATAATATCATAATTTTTGAGGGTATCATTTTTATTAAACAACAATTGCTTGAACCCTCTGGTGTTCCAGCTGGCTAACTTCAGATGTCACAAGCTTTTTCGATTGGGTTGTTATGTTTTATTTGTGTTCGGCTCATTCACCTGTTTTGTCACTACAGTGAAGTTTTCCCAACTTTTGTGGGGATTAAAAATAACTTGGTGGTTTTCTCTAAATGGACCTTTAGTACGCCCTGCATTTGTTCTGACACCGTTGCCTTCTTCAATTGGTGTATGAAAACATTTCTCATCGTAATGAGGTAGATGAGGTCGGTATTTTTTTTTTTTGGTTTAGTGGTGTCTCATTTTGTGTATCTTGATTCAAAGAAAAGCCTAGTTGGTGCAGTTGGGATCAAGCTTGCCATAAAGATTTACAGATTACTCCAGATTGAATCCGAAGCCTAACTACACTGGGATTGTTTTCTTAGATGAATTCTACTTGCATTATGTTGCATGATTGAATATCCTCTAATGCATCAACATCATTAAGAAGATTTAATATGCTGGTTCTATGTAATACGTATTGTGGAGCTGGGGAGCGATTACATTGTAACAATGGGCTGTGGTACAGGTACATCATCATATGGCTGAGAATTTAGCTTATGGATGTGAGGTTCTTTCTGATGTACTGAGGATGCATTCTTTCCTACTAAGGCATTTCTTCTTTGTTCCAACGTTTTGTCTGGGTGCCAAGAGTTGAGAGAGTTAATAGCACTATCCGTAATATTCGAATGGTTTGCACATGTATTTTACCTGACCCTTTGAGGATAAATATCTTTACCTTCTACATTAATAGTTTGTCGTTCCGATGCCATTTCAGCCGCATGGATTAAATCATCTAAAGACTCATGTATTTCAGTAATTCGATCTCCTTCAACAAGAGGGTCATGAATTTCAGTACTCTGGTCCACTTTATCAGATTCTCCAGTAGAAAGCAAGTTCTTTGGAATCATTTGTGTATTTTTATTCTTCTTTAGTTTTCTTGTCACACAAGATTTAGAATAACATTTCATTTTATCTGGGGTCGTAAGGGTTTGGCTACATTTTCTAGATCCATATTTTGCTCCTTTAGGTGCCAATTTTAGGTTCTTGGATTTTTTCTTTTATTTCAGATGATTTGACTTTGGTTTTTTCTCCAAAGATTTCGAAAAAGGGACTCTCAATCTGGGAAGGCAAACCACTTGAATCTAGAATAATAGTTTGTGAGGCTACATACACCATGGGGCTGATTCATCAAATTTGTGCGCCGAACAATGGAGATGGGGAGCCAATGGTTGCAGACCCCTTTGATGGGCACCCTTCTGTCCGCATATCCCGATTTGAGTCAGTTGTATAGCTTGATCTATACACATACATGATGTATTTGAGATGGAATGATTTAAATACATTTTAGTAAGGGGTGGAGCAGTTTTACTGTTACACCGGACAGTTTCATGCTCCTGATGAGGTTAGACAGACCCAAGCTGTTTTTGGGTCAAATGCTCAGTGAGAGATTGTTTAAACTAATATAAAAGTTTAGATTGGAACCCTACTTTATTATTCAATGCCTCATATAATTTAGCAAGCGACACCAGGGCAGTATTCATAGCACCAAGTGTTACTTCTAGCAATTTTTTTATTATATGAGATAAAAGGATAAGAGAGTAACAGGATCCTCTCCGAATGGGGGGAGAAAAAGAAGGAACACGGGTAGAGACCTAGTATATTGAGAGTGCCTGTCATCTCTCTGACCGATATAAGAGGGGCATGAGGACGAAAAGTAGTATTAGTTGATTTTATTGGTGTTTTTATTGTGGTGGTGTGGACTGAGGTGGCGTCCAGTTTTGTTGTATAACATATTGTGGAATGACAGTAAGGTGTGTATGGTTTGTGGAGGAGTCTGTGGATTGTAGTGGTGTAGGGAATATTAGGTGTGTGTGCCAGAGTGATGAGTGGAGAGGGGACATAAATGGGAAAGTGTGGGGGAGGAGTGTTCAGGCACTGCTTAATCAGAATCTGGACTGGTTAAGAAGGTTGTATGCCAGTAGCGCCCATTGGAATGGATCCGTAAAACTCTAATGGGGTATATGTGTATAGCCCTCCATCTTTATCAGGGAATAATGATGAAATATCATTGGGAGTGGGTGGCCAGGACAAGAGGGGGAATGTATATTCCATGCCCAAAACAAGGACCAAACAACAAGCATGTCTTGGGCCATATGCACACATTTCTGGCAGTCATGTATAAGGGGAAGAAATTGAATAACACAAATGGTGAGTGGGACACCAGTAACATGTGGCCCCTGTCCACCTACGCCCATTGTCCTGAATGCCCAGGGGTACCCCCGCCAAACAGTACCCACATTGTAGCCTCCCCCAGCCGGGTGTTCTGCCACCCATGCAGCAGCAGGGTACACAAATCCCTTGTATGTCCCACTGCCCATTCTCCTTCTTCAATGCTGGCTCAGTTTGAGAATATACCATAGCATCTGCAGTCACTTGAGCTCAAGTGAATCGGGAACCAGAGCAGAGACCACAGAAGGACCTAGCGTAGGCCTTAAGGAAGACAGAAGAAGAGTTTGCTAGGCTGAAGTTGGAGAGAGGGGGTGGTTAGAGAGCCCCCTTTGGAAAAGGATAAATGGAAAGCAGGGGACATATTTTTTTGAACTGATAGTACAGCATTTAGGGATATACACATAGAGACAGAAGGTATACTGTAGTTTGAAGGGCAGCACTGAGGAATGTCGGGAGCAGGGAGTTTGGATTACGGTATTATTCGGTCTGATACCGATATATTGGCAGTAATGGAAGAGGAAGAGTGTGATAGAGAGGAGGAGCAGGGGGAAGACAAGGCCCCAACCATGATATTGCTGCAAGAGTGGAAATCCTGTGGGGCCCAGGTTATGCTACTGATGAATTGCAATAGTAAAGGGAAAATGGGGGGGCACAGCAGGAAGACCAGTAGGGACCCAGTTCCCATTGTTGCACAAAGGCCAGGGAGGGCACAATGTATACCCATGCCACACATCGACAAGAATAATTTGAATAAGATGCAACCATTCTTTACTGCAGGTGCAGGCACATGGATATAAGCTTTTGAGAAACAGACAGCCTGCATTACCCTAGCTGTGGGCGACAGGAAGAGCTTGTTCACCGCAGTGCTAGGAGACCAGGCAGATGACATTTGGCTAAAGGCAGGGTATCCTGGGGTAGAGATGGGGGATGAGAGCCATGATGGGGCCCACTTTAATGACTGCAGGCCCTGAGTATGGGCAGCGCTGAGGTGCACATACCCCGACACGACAGATATGCAGTCCATAATGCCATGGACTATGCGAGATGATGAGGATACGGCACAGTATATATTGCAGAAGCAAGAGATGTTGAGGGCAGAACCAGGGGAACTGTGGGACACGTGCATTGCACTTTCCTATTACACAGTAAAGAAAGGCTGCCCCAAAGAAGTACATAAGGTGCTAGATAAAGTTGTAGGCATTGAAGCAAAAGGGTGGGCAGATAGACAGTCAATAATGTACACCATTATGAGAGGGTAAGGGAGAGGGCAAAGGAAACAGCAGAGACAAAGGAGAAAGAGGAAGCAAAACTAGTACAGAAGAAGTTACCGAAGTTGACTGTGGAGGGAGCGGTTGTAACTGCACCACAAGGAGGGCAAACGGAGCAGAGGGTGATGCTGAGAGAGCTACAAGCAACCCCACCTGGGCTTTGACTGTAATGTTGGGTATCAAGGACAATATCAGGGAGCACCACCAACGAGGGTAGCCTAGAGGCATATGGGATATGCAGGTTTTAGTAGGGGCATGGGAGGATTTGGAGCAATGGGTCCAAGAGGTGGCAATGGGGGGCAATGTTGAACTTGTGGGAGGATGGTTCACTTTTCACAGCAAAGTAGGGACAGAAACGCGGCTGCATATGACGTGTAAATGCCACCTTAAACGAAAGCCACACAAGCCCCCTCCAAATGCCCCTTATGGTGCACCACCCATGTCTTACCCGCTGCTCAGCCCCAGTATCCACAGATGCCCACACTAGCATCCAGCAGCATTCCAGCTTACGCTATACATCCTACACTACCACAGGCCCCTCAGGTGCAAAACAACAATACAGAACTATATGGCATAGTCAAAAATTACCAGGACTCAGTGTGGTAGTGGGTAATCCCTTTACGTATCCAGGGACAAATACCAATCCACATTAGGATACAGCACAGAGAGCTTGAGTGTGCCCAATCTTGTCTGTCACTGCCAACCCAGAAGAGTAACAATTGGTAGGTGTGTAGATAGAGAATAAATCATTAATTTTCATAGTAGACACTGTAGCAACCTAGTTATTGATCAAGGAGGGATATCTCCCCTTATTGGGGGAAGTAATAGACATGCAGGGGTTCTCTGGAGCAATAACATTGGTTTCATTTACAGACAAATTAACCATCAAAGTAGGTGGCAGGGGTGTTGCTAGGTCTGGAAAAGATATGAGGCTGAGCTAATCCTGGGAATGGTGGGACTCAGGACTAGCTAGCTGTTTGGTTGTAACCCCTGAGCTTCAATCCTGAGCTACAACCAAAAGACCTGGGGCTATAGTCCCCTAAGCTCCCCTAGCAATGCCTCTGGTAGGTAGCAAAGACGTATGAGTCCCATTGTGATTTTCAACTGTGTCCCTCTTGAATCTGTTGTGGAGAGATGTGTTAAGTAAATTTAACATGACAATATCATTCATTGAGGAAGGGGTAGTCTGTTCAACGAGAAAAATGGGGCAAAACACAACTGTGGTGTGATTCGGTTACAGCCGAAAATGTCTGTTTTCCCAAAAACAAAGGATAAGCCAAGCACCTGTTTTTTGGTAAAAGCCACTGTGGCTGAGGGCCGAAGTGTTGGTAAAAAGAAAGGAAAACTGCTATAGATGTGAACAGCAGTAGTATCAAGGCTGTGGAGGAAGACAGAAAAGGATATGGTGAATTTCTGACTGTCCCTTCCTCCCATCCACATCTAACCCTATGGTGCGCTGGTGTGCCGCCTACAAACAGGGGACAGGATAAGAAGATAAACTACTTATTGTAAAACATTCAGCCGTGTTCCTATCATGCCCATCAACCACTCTATTCCACTATGTGTATGTACTTGGAAGAGACAAATAGCCAGACACACCATTGGTGCAGTTAGTGGTTTGGTGTACAAACATCCTCAATAACATCTACAGCAGTTTTCCTTTCTTTTTACCAACACTTTTGCCCTCAACCACAGTGGCTTTTACCAAAAACCAGGCGCTTGGCTTATCCTTTGTAATATTTCATATTACATGTATTCTCAATCTGAGTAGAGCTTATTTTTGTGCAAATTCTCATTATGTTATACCGAGATTTGGATTCCCTATCACAATAAACTACAATCATGAGACTCATTTCATGAACCAAATAATAAAAAAAAACTCCTTAGCCCTCTCAATGTGTCTTCACTCTCTGCACCATCTACAGCAATCATGGGCTGCGGAATGCCAACATTGGGTGGTGAAAAATAGGCTATCTGAGATTTGTCAATAGACTGGATAAACTTGGAACAAAGCTTTCCCTTTACTGTTGCTAAGTGTGTGCAGGAGGCCAATCGGAGGACAGTGTTAAGTCCCCATGAAGTACTATACGGAAGATAAATGAGATTGCCCTCATTTCCTCCTATCCAACTTGTCAATGATAATATCTAATTCTCAGATAATTATTTGTTAAACTTTGGAAAGGCTTTCATGAGCTCTATCAGCACTGTTCATGAATAGGTAAAAGATTCTGTAATGAAGACACAAAGGTAAGCTTGACAATCTCTGGATCCTGGAGAATTTGTGATGGTAAAGAGTTACCAGTGAAAATCTGCATGGGCACGATACTGGCATTGTCCTTTTCGCACACATTTAACAAAATATTCTGCAATCAAATTCTGGAGGTCCCATCGTAGGTGCATGTTAAACACTGCAAATGCAAAGAAGCAAAAGAACAATCCGTGGGAAGAGTTTAAGGTGCCAAACAGTTGTGATACTCTGTAGTCAATTTGCTATTTCAAACTGCTTCCTTTCTTTGAGTGCATTACAGTCATCAACACGGCATGGGCATGGATAAAAATACAACTTGTCTCATGTGGCGATGACTGCAGATGTTTAATCATGGCCCTTGTACCCTTGGAGGTATATAGTGTCTTGGTAAGGGGGAACTTGTGGTGTGAATTTAAATTGGGAATCTGTCATCAACCCTCTTTAAGGATTCCTAATTGAACCAGCTCACTGTCAGCCTGGTCAGGTCCTATGCAATTGTGATGCACTCCCAAATTGGCTCTAAAATGAGTGTTAGTCCCAATCTTTAGCTGTGGACCCATTAACTCCCCGTCCAGTTACTCAGAATGAGACCATGCGTAATGGTGCTGAACCTAGTGAGTGTAACTTTGCTTGGGCTAATACCCATTTCTAATTAAATACACAGGTGGAATGGGAAATGCAAATGACAGTGATTTGTTTTCATAATGGATCTATTGCCACAGCCTTGGTGTATGTATCATTCCATAGATCAAGCACTATTGAGAGTAATAGGTTGACATGAGAGTTTCCACCTGGGGGCTCAAGTGGTCAGGTGTGTACAATTCTGTTAATCAGATAGATGGGTCTGGGTTTCTATATGTTATTGTTAACACTTCACTGGGTACTATATATTTATCAATTGCTCTGCATTTCAGGTTACAATGTGTTCCTAGAAGGTTGAGAGGGAAGTGGCTGATCAGGTTTCTGATGATGCAAACACAGCCCTTGCAGCATAGGAAAAGTATCAATGCCATTGATTGACCAACTGATTGGGTCAATTAGAAAGACCAGCTGGGCTTATTACTGTGGCACAAGTGAACAATACCGATACCAATATTGGCAAACTCCATGTGAGTGCAACTCTCAGCATTATTATTGGAGATGTTTTAGCACAACTCATCAAAGGAGTTGGACCACCAGGCAAGATGTTGTAATGTGAACATGTCTGTACAGAGGTAATATATTATATGAATAGTGAGCTCCTACACATCAGGGAAAACATGCTGCACAACAGCTGTCTAAGAATCCTCAGCAGCAATTTCAGAATTCAAAAAGAGCTGTGACCTGGGAGAGACTTGTGGAAATCCATTGGATGGAGATGTGAGAGCAAAGTGTGCACATTCAAAGCAAAGATCACAGTAAAAAAGATGGTGGGAACGAACTATCAAGATCGTCACTGACCACTTGGAGGGCTGCAACTGGTACTGAGTCACTCACTGAGATGTGTGGGGAGTAAGACACCCCTAAAAACGGTGCGTGTTACATGACCTCTGCCCCAGAATCAACCTCTGATCTACAATTAGGTATTGTTTCATTTGGAAATTGGGGGCTCTGCAACATCATCAGCTGCAATGTCGTAGCAAGTTAACATGAGGTCAGGTGTTACTGGTTGCTAATAGTATATGCCTCAATGGGAAGGCAGCAGGAATTACTTTCAGTTTAAGCTATAGTTCTGAATGTAGGATACATGTGTAGAATTATTGCCTATGCCATCAGTTGATATTCATTTTGTCTTGAAGATAAGAACACAGCAATTGATTGTTTTCTGGCCTCGAGAAGAAAGAAGTGTGATAAGCTGACACACAGAGTTTCAGCACAGATGGCCTAAGATTGTGCCAAGGCGATTTCTGAAAATGTTTGAGTTTTTCACTGAAATAAGGAAAATAGCTGATGAAAAGTAAAGCTTGAAGGTGTTGTAATTTGTATTCAATGATGAGAAAATATCCTTTAAGATAGCCCATCGTACAGCCACCCTGTGCACTGTGATGTTATTTGTTCGATTGGTAATTAAATCGCTACACACCCTTATCTCTCCACCACTGTGTGTAATACTCTTTTTTTGTTTCTATGATAGGTGTGATCATTTGCCATCCTACTGTAGAGAGATTGAGGGGGTAGTATTTGACAGCCCTTCCAGACCTGTTCAAAAATTATATTATGAAGATTTGTAACCGTCACTAATGTTGCAGAAGAGGAGGGATTAATATGATCAATTGCAAAATATGTTGGAGATGCTGGTGGCTATTCAAACTGAATACATGCTAATTCTGAATTCAATTGTATTTTAGGGGAGCAGAAAATGCCTCTCTGCGATGGTCTAGTTCCTATGAAATATTTTATGATGTAACATCAGAAATATATAACAAAATGATGAAAGGAAACTGATTGACATGGTTGTTGCTTTGGGGTGTAAAATGTGGGGCTGCTTAAGTATTCTTCTATAATATTTATCCCCTGCTCATCATTAATAGCACTTTGTGATCTGATTTCAATCACTTGTCTAATTGATATCAGGTTTGAAGATTGAACAGAACTGTATTTAACAAATTATATGCCAAGGTCCCTCACATTATTTGAATCTGGTATGTCGTCAGAACAAAAAAAGGGTCCATTGCATTGTTGTGTTCTATATAATGTAATAAAACAACCATGAGTAAAAGTAATTAATGGGATTTTCCATACATTGTCACAATGGTGACACGTGTTTCAACTGTTCAGACTTTCTCAAGGCAAGACGTATTATGAATTCAAAATATGATTTGTGGTAAAAACAACAAATAATAGGTTCATGGAATAAAAATATCATTGAAGATGTTCATATCACAAAATCCAAATCAAAGAAAAGATCAAGCCATATGAAAATACAAATATACTGTTGCATGAATGAAAGATATGAAATTGCTGTGAGTATCAATTAAGTATCCAAAATCCATATTGCAATAATCAATCCTGCATTAAGAGTGAAAGGAATCACATTAGTATGTGAATCCTGTATCTATTATTATCTTGTATGAAATAAAATACTCAATTGCTTACCCTGATTTCAAGAAATACACTGTTTGTAATTTATTGTTAATTGTCATGCCAGTAAATTTCCAATGCAAATCGAAATATTGTCTTGTACTCTGAAAATATATATAGAGAATTCAATAAAAAAGTGTTTGTGTTATTAACTCTGTCAAGTTGGTCTGTAAAAACTCCACAAATGGCAAGCAATGTGGTCTTACCTAATCTTGGTTCTGTAGCTACTGATTGAGTTGTAGTATAATCTCTGCAGGTTCAATGTAGACATTATTCTAAAAGAATAAATGTGAGTAATGTTATGTATTTGTACCAAATATCTTACTTCTGAAATGAGATATGGATGTTCAAATAACTATGAATATCTGACTTAAAAAGTGGTAAGAGGCTAAGAGTAAGATTCTTAGATGATTTTTTTACCTTAAAATATTTGGATCTAATACATCCTCGCTATGTTATCTGCCCACAATTGGCTGACCATGTGTTGTGGATGCATAGTTAATATTTATATTGACTTATTATCACAACACGTAAACATGTGATGTCATTGGGTAATGTCATAGTTAAAAAACATTAGTAAATACAGAGAGCTACATGTCCTGCTGTGTCTAAAATCACTTGAACTAATAAATATGGAAATACATGAAAACTAGTCAACAGAAATTATAAATGTGCTTAAAGAAGATATTGTACAACAGATTAGAATATACTATAAAGGGATGGCTACATGTTTTTATCTCTTGTCATTAACTGAAAACTATGTACACATAGGTAGTGCTAAATGAGGCCCCTGAACAAGTGAATTTGTCCAAAGAAGGGGCATACACAGTTCAAAATGTACTGATAATAAGCTGCAAATGGCCAGAAAAATATTGAAAACTTAATGGTGATCTTCTGATCCTATTCAGTGATAGAAAATGACCAGGTTGTAACGATAAATCTCCAGAAAATACCATCACATCACATTCAGTGAACATTGAAAAGTATATACAGTACAGTACAGGACAATTAGATACTTTCCTTTAAGAGGATGCTATTCATCCATAGGCACATCACATAGAAGTTAGAGAAAAACAGAAAATTAATGATCTGTATTCAACCAATATTGAGTACTTCTGAATTTTCAAATCAGTTTTGCTTCTTCTTGTCTGAGTTTCTGTTGTTTGCCAAATACTTTCACATCTTGCCTGATATGTAAAAGTCCCAAAAATTGCAAATCTTCTTTACATTCTTGTTGGCGTTCCCTGTTCCAGTGCGAGTGTAGTAGCAGCTTGGAAACTTTACTTCTTATTGTTCCTATATGTACCCTAATTCGGAAAAAAATATACCCAAAGGTTATATATTAGAGAATGAAGAAACTGTAGAACCCATAGTGCATTCAAAGAGGAATGTTCTTTGATTAACACAAGGTTCAGACAGAGAGCTTATTCCATAGATGTTATCTAATGAGCGTGCAAGATGGTTACACATATTCAAAGATGGTAACTTTTGACACCCAAACTCAAGACTCAATCTGAAGATGAACATTTTATTTGGTCCATTACGACATAATGGACAAGTACAATGTAAATCTTCTTACATGCGCATATAATTGCTTATACCACAAATGTACTCCTGCAATTGATCACACCCCTTATTCACAACATATGTTCATCTTCCGTTTGATATTTTCTAATGTTGTTCAGTGCATACATACACATAGGCAGTTACCACACTTAAAAAGTCCTTAATGTTAAGCCGATTTGCAATATTACTGTTTTGTTTTATAAACCTTGATTAATGTTATGTGCAAACTGTAGGTGTTTTTGTGTAGGTAAACAGTAGGCTTTAAATTAATATACTGCTTTGATTTCCATCCATATATAGAATGTAGCAGTGAGAACTACAGATATCCTTGCATGCCAGGTGCAAGTAGCTACTATGGCAATTTATCCCATAACAAATTAATATACAGCACCCCAAGTGGCTACCGAAAGAAAGCATACACATGTTAGGACGGCAGAAAATCCAAAAAATATATGAAATTGAGCTCTGAACAGTGGTCCTCTGACACATGACCAAAATAATGGTAATTTATTCCCGACCCCATATGTGCACTTGCCACTTCCTTTGTGCACCCAGATACGGAGATGACATGCCAAGGCCACAAAAATACTAACAGATAAGGACTCAGGCCTCGGAACGAGAAGGCTGCAAGTAACTTCTTTAAACTGGATCATAGCAGTTCACTCATCTCTCCTTCCCACCACGTACCTTGGCACCTCCGGCCGGATGAGCAAATAACTGTCCAAACAGACTTAGTTCTTCTTATCAACTCATGTAGTAGAATTCAAACCAATGGTAGTTAAGAGTGAAATGTATAATTTGTAGAAGGATGTATCTAGGAGAAGTTATTAGCTGTAGAAGAACCAATAGTAAAAGGTTCACCTGTGGATAAATATATGTTGTATATTCAACTAGCCAATTCAGTGAGAGTGCAGATGTTTTCTAGGATGATTACTAAGTATAACATCATCTATGACATTTTCGTGTTTAAAAACGTGTTGTTCCTAACTTCATTTTGAGATTGTCTAGCAGCCATTTGTATCTGAATAAAGCTGTTTTTTTTCATGCACTTGGATTTACTCTGTTATTGAGTTTCTTCTTTTATTGATGTATTAGTCTGGAGAACTAAGCTTCATTGTCATATTTCCTTCAAAAGCCACAATGCGAGAGATGGCAAAATATTTCAAGGAACTCAAGTTCAAATTAGGACACATAGCAAAGTCATGTTTCTACAATTTAGCTCTCTTTTGTAGATCAAACTTATTTATTCCACCATTCCTAAAATGCATGAAATCTGAACTCCAGCTCATACACAAGGCAGCACACCCAGTTCCATTGCTAGTGCTTCCCCTAGCGTGCTAGCCTCAACATTCAATGTCTTTCTCAGTAAACCATTTTGTGTATGATCGAATGCAGCAGAAACCATATGTCTGCATATTTCACAGCTATTCAGAACCACGGAGTATGCTTTGTTCTCCATGACCTCAATACACTTATCTAAACGTTGGCCCCAAAATATATCAAAAAATGTAGCTAAGGTATCCAATCCCATATGCAGTCTTTTTTGGGCCATATCAAGATGCAGACGCCATCAAAATTTTTTGGAGAAGATAGTCAGATTGCCTCTGGCCCAGTATGCTAGTTAATGTTGTTAGATCATTCGGAATCTTCAAGGCCTAAGAAGGACGACTGTATTCTCTTGTTCCCTTCCCGCCTAGAAGCGATTTGAAGCACTTCACTTGTGTAACACTTTACAAATAAACAATTACATTTACATTACATAGTCCCGAAATAATTATAATAGCACACCGTATCGATACTGACATTATTTTTTGACGATACATTTTTAGGGCTATTTGTACCAAAGACCACCATTTTTAATTTAGAAAGATTTAATTTCAAGCCATGTGTCTCAAAAAAGCTGGCTGCATATCCCAGACTGCATCTTAATCTCTTATGCTTCAGATCTAATAACATTGCATTGTCAGCATAAAGGGGCACAGAGTGAGTGAATCCATTTAGAACGGGTGGAATTATGATTTCTTGCTGACAAAGGGGAGTAAAATCCGACAAAAAGATAAGTAGCAGTGGAACTGCCTAACAGCCTTGTTGGTGCCAAGCTCCATGGGTGCCTCGTTGCATCCACTGCTACAAATTGAAGCCGAGGTATTAGAATAGAGGCAAATTATCAGCTGCAATAAGTCTAGAGGGACCCCTAGTGTCTACAGTTTACTCTACAGAGTAACACAGTCAATGGCTTTAGCCAAGTCTAAAAAGGCTACCTAAACCCAGCCCTGTCTAATTTAAAACATACTTTTCAAACTGAATATTGACGACAAAGCAGTGATCGATCATCCTGAAGCCTTTTCTAAAACCACCTTGATAAATTGCCAGAATATCATTTGTTTTATCCCACACATCTTGCAGGCACTATCCAAAGGAATATTAGGCAGTAAACAATGTGGATCACTAGGCAACCTCTTCTTATGTACTGGTATAAATACACTCTGACTCCATAGTACTGGGAGAACCTGGGTCTCGGAAATCATATTAATTAGAGTCACCAAAACCAGAGCCCACCATACATGGAAACATTTATGTTATTTTTTTCTTTTCTTTTTTTCTTTTTTATTTGTGTTTATGGTTCATTCAAACCTTTGCATAGTAGTTAAAATGCCAATTCAGATCATTAATAAATATCTTCATACTTATTATCACAAAAGAATGAAACAGAATTCAAATACAGTTAAATAAATAAGATCATGTTATACATAAAAACAGATGAGAACAATTAATATCATCAAATAAAATTAAAATATATATTCACCCATCAAGTCAGGATGTCCCATTCATACCCACATCAAAATAAGAGAGATAAATGTATGGAGAGTAAATGTGTGGAGAGTAAATGAAGTGATATCCACCTCTGTAATTCAGCTACTGGGGAATTATCCAAGAATTGGCCTTGTTCCATACATGTTTGGCGGCACCCAAGATGACAGTAGATTCTGACAAAATAATTGCAGCCCGCAACAGTTTTTCTTCAATGTGTGAGATGTTGGATACACAATTGCATAACCTTGGACATAAACCCCTTTGCAAATGTGTGCATTGGGTAAGAATATGCTGAGAGGTTTTTATATTGATCCCACATAAGTGGTGGAGCCTTTCTTCTCTCGGAATCCATGCCCAGCAACCTGTAAACTCAAAAGTCGGCAAGATGTTATATCGAAGATGAATAATAAAACTTCTAATTTCCTGGGAGCAAATGTTTGTGAGATAGGAGCCCCTTGTCTACAATCCTGCATACTATATTCCTTATACATTAACCGATTCGACAGACAATCAATATTCATACAGCAATCGTATTCTTTGGCTTTTTGCTTTAAGATAGTCATTCTGGAGTAATATCTCATCCATATTCTGAATGAGCTGCTCAAGATACTCCTTGACAGTTTCTTTCAAGTTCACTAGAAAGAAATTATTACTGTTTTTATTATATTATCCCACCAAGGGCCTGTAAATTGTTTTTTTTCAGCTATCGGGGTCAACATAATAATAAAAGACAAAGCACATTTATGATTCAACCACATAGATCTAATCAATGAAATAGCAAGCTCCATTAAGACTGCTGCCACTGGAACGATCTGTGGAACTCTCAGTATAGATTGCATAATTTTAGGTCGGGGAATATCAATTTCCTCTAGCTTACTTTCTGGAATAGTAGCCAAACCATATACAATACTTGGAGCAATATTGCTGATTTAGACTTACATTAGTCCCTCAATATTATTACCTCCTCTCTTATACATGGTACTCATAAGGAGTAGCCATTTTCTTAAGACCTTTGATCGTAGATTAGTGCAATAGAAATCTTTGCAAGGAGCGTTCTTAATGGGTACAACCAAATAGTTGCAAGTATCATTCACCTCCATTTTAGTGCCATTGATATACAAAGAGTGTATGACAATTTTTCTTTTATGTCCAAAGATGAACACGTTAGTCTTCAAACCATTTATCTGGAGATGCTTTTTTGGGTATACTCGTCTAATGCATTAAGTGATCTTTCTATCCCTATTGGGGTGCGATCCATGATGATGGTATCATCAGCATAACTGATCCATGGTACCGCAGTAGTCCCAATTATCAGAGGAAAATTACGGCCATCTTTTATATGATGGTCCATATGCAAAACATATACATTATATAATGTGGGGGCCAGTACCCATTCCTGTTTAATACCAGTATTGGTGTTGATATCTGGCGTAAGGGCACCTTCTCTATTGACTTTGATCCTTACTGTAATATCAGAATACAGAGCAGTGATAAAATGTAATAATGTAGGATCAATCCCCCACTTCCTAAGTTTGTCCCATAACCACACTCTTGATACTGTGTCAAAAGCGTTGCTAAAGTGAATGAAGCATACATAAAGCTGGTCATGCTTCTTTTGAGGCAGCTACAAAGTAATTCAGTAAACTAATGTTAGTCAGAGTGCCCATGCCACTACGAAAGCCTTTATGGAAGGGAAGTAATATAGAATTGTCCTTGTTCAATTTATTTAACTTCTTGAGAAGCAAAGCAGCAAATACCTTTTGGCTAGCATCAACCATTGCCAACAATCTATAATTGGAGGTTTTGTTGTGGTCACTGGCTTTGAAGACCAATGGATGAAGACCATAGGGCTCAATGGGAATGGAGATGAAGCTAATAACGGTACCACAATTTGTGGTACCGTTATTAGCTCTGAAGTCCCTTAACGGGTCCCTTCCATAAAGCCTGGTAAAACCAGGCGTTAAGGAAGGGGCCCGCTAAGGGACCTCGGAATAGGGTGGTAAGGGATTACCGGCACCGGTGCCCTTACCGGTGCCGGTAATCCCTTACTGCCTACCGCGTAATGAGGCCCAAAGTCATCATTGATTGCGATCTCCAAGACTCTTCCATGTTGATTGCCCATATAATGTCTTTTGTCTATTTCTTTTCGATTGTTGCAGCAGAGTGTGACAAACTTTGTGATATACAACGTTTGGCTAACAAAAAACATTATTTTGTATTCTTAAATCACCTTTATCGACCTGTGCCTCTGCAGCTTCATTTCGGGACCACACATGATAAGATTGATCATTTTAGAAAGCCGGATTCTTGTGCAAAAGGATGGGGCTAGCACTGTAACAATGGTGTGGTTGTAAACACTTTCTGATGCA
Source organism: Ambystoma mexicanum (assembly GCF_040938575.1). Taxonomy (NCBI): domain Eukaryota; kingdom Metazoa; phylum Chordata; class Amphibia; order Caudata; family Ambystomatidae; genus Ambystoma; species Ambystoma mexicanum. Next base: position 1,046,394,511 of record NC_090941.1, read on the forward strand.
ATCTTAACTCATGACATTATCAGTACTTTCTTCCTGATTTCTTATATAATGTAGTAGTATATAGCGCTTTATAGCACCTTGGAGTGTATATATAGCGCTTTATAGTGCCTTGGAGTGTGTAGCACTTCATTGAATGCAATAAATAGTGCTTTATAGCACCTTGGAGTGTATAGTGCCTCAATGAATGTGATGGCATTTTGTTGCCAGCAATAACGTGGCATACACATATAGCCAGTCTATGTTGCCAGCATAATATGTGAGTATGTGGCTGGAGACAGGATTTATAATACAGCAAAAAGCAATGTGTAGCTGTAGGTTTAAAAGTGCACCAGAATTTGTTTTTTTCTCTCTTCTTTGAAATACCTTAAACATAGGACACTACATTATTCATCTAACTAACTGACTCAATTAGCAATTACTAATTACTAGAGCTAACTTACTAACATTATAATGTAATCTCTATGTGCAAATGGGGTGAAAATACATTTTCTGAAATTCGTTTTTCTAACGTGCACTGATTATTTTTTTCTCCCTTATTGTTCTGTGTGCAGTAAGCAGAGAGCCTGCATACCAGGAAATGATATTAGATACAGTTACTCAATGTGTAACCGGCTTATTGTGCTAAAGGAAGGTTGATGCTGACTTCAATTTGATTGGAGTAGTGTGTCTGCAGTTTTGCTACGTAAGCAAAATGGGAAGGTGCAGAACTTTGCTGGGGGAACAAGGGCAGAGGGAGAGTTTGTTCGGATAATGACTGGGCTCTCAGACAGACGTGCCTAGTCTCACTTAGCGCTGGCTTGAGAACTCTATGTTTTCGCCACACACTTCAAACATCCGAGATAACAGGGGCAATTCGTGCTGACTGGGCTTGTCCTTCTGAAGCGAGCGAAAGGAGATCGTGTGGGAGAGGGAACAGCAAATCCTTGGTGAGCATCCAAGTCGAAGTTAGGTTATTCTGATGCGATTGTTTGACGGATGTGATCTAAAAATAACAGGCAGTTAGAGTAGCAAAGCAAAAGAAAACCCTTGCATTCTTATTTGTCATGTGTTGAATTATAAAATGTGACGCCTAGTTTGAAAAGGATTGCATCTGCATCTGTGCTTTTGTTTTTCTCTTCTCATTTTGTTACAGGTAGTGCGGAAATGTAAATGGTAAGAACTGTATCATGACATTGTAACTGTTTACAATATAAGATATATATATATATATATATATATATATATATATATATATATATATATATATATATATATATACATATATATATGTATGTATATATATATATATATATATATATATATATATATATATATATATATATATATATATATATATATATATATATATATATGCTTCTGAGTTTTCATTGTTTTGGGTTTGCCTATGTAGACGTGGGGAAGATTTGTGTTCATTGGTAATATAGCTGCCAACTTGTTCATGCAGATAGACTCAGCGGTGATAAATAGGTGTATGCTTGAGTTCCCCAGTGCATGTTGTCAGAGGAAATCTAATACAATATATAGATTATGGGGGGTCTATGAACCGGTAATGAGGCCTACGGACGCATAGTTCACTGGTGTAAATAAATCAGTGATACCGGCCACAGGTTGAAGGTGGCACTCTATGTAAAAGTGTGGTGTCTCTGAATGTAGGTCCAAGGCCCTCTATAGATCACTAAGAGTATTATAATAGTAAGGAAAGTGTTGTGTATGATGGGGCTATAATGTAGGGAAGGAAAATGATGTTCATCACTAAGTAATCTACTACCACCAAATACTGCCACCAATACATATTACTGGATTCGCCAATAGAATATAATAAGGTATGGTCTCTAGGATGATGTGAGAACAAACCCAATCTAAACACGAGGATAGGTATTTCTAAACTACCACTCTTCTTTTGGCGGTAGGAAAATAACGCCAGACCCCAAATTTACAAAAAATATCCTACAGGACAAATTGCTCAAACCTCTGTCTTTTAAGTCTCATATTTTACCAACCAAATTTTAAAGTTCTCGTCTTAAAATGCGTGAATAAAAGAGCCCCAAGTTATCTCTTGACAAAATTAGGAGCTATATCCCTAGCCGCCAATTAAGTTCATGCAACAAGAGTCTGCTATACGTACTGCAGTCTAAATATGTTAGTAAAGGGGATAGCATATTGGGTGTTTATGGACCAAGACTTTGGGATAAGCTCCCAGGTATCATTCGAGACATGAAAACACTCAACCGAATTTCGTAAGGCTGTGAAGACTTACTTGTTCCGTTGGGGAATACGGACGGTTAGCTACTGGTTTGTGCAAATATTATCTGATCATATATCATAAGGATGAATGCAGATTTATTGTATCTTGTTCCATCGGTGCCCAGTCACAATTAAGTTTTTCCAGTGCATGCATATACATGACTCAAAATCAAAAATCAAATCACCCTGCATATATTAATTACATTCTAATGCCTGGACTTTGCTTGTGACACAATATTAAGCACCAAAGCCAATGCTTCAGAGTACCCCAGCTTAGCATTTATTTGTTCCATTGATTCCTAGTAATTCCAAGCCGAAACACAATAATATACTCCACGCTTTCTGACGATTGGGCACATTGCTGTCGGGGGGAAATTCTGCCGGGGTCGGCCGGACCGTCCGCAGACCTCCGGGCAGGGAGGCCCCAACTCCTCCCGTATATCCCAAAAGAGATAGAGTATGAGACACACGCAAGAAGCAAGGTGACTGCTGTTTATTAGACAAAACGGCAGGGATGGGTCAAGGAGCGTACGCGTCCGTCCTGACACACACACAATCGTGGGGCTCGCAGGCCCTTTTTACCTTAGTATGACGCGCTACTTGCGTCATCTTACAAAGTTTAGTAAAAAACCTATTTCCACTCTGGATTGGTTACTCGAGTGGTAGGGTTAGTTGGGATAACCTCCCAGGTATCATTCGAGACATGAAAACACTCAACCGAATTTCGTAAGGCTGTGAAGACTTACTTGTTCCGTTGGGGAATACGGACGGTTAGCTACTGGTTTGTGCAAATATTATCTGATCATATATCATAAGGATGAATGCAGATTTATTGTATCTTGTTCCATCGGTGCCCAGTCACAATTAAGTTTTTCCAGTGCATGCATATACATGACTCAAAATCAAAAATCAAATCACCCTGCATATATTAATTACATTCTAATGCCTGGACTTTGCTTGTGACACAATATTAAGCACCAAAGCCAATGCTTCAGAGTACCCCAGCTTAGCATTTATTTGTTCCATTGATTCCTAGTAATTCCAAGCCGAAACACAATAATATACTCCACGCTTTCTGACGATTGGGCACATTGCTGTCGGGGGGAAATTCTGCCGGGGTCGGCCGGACCGTCCGCAGACCTCCGGGCAGGGAGGCCCCAACTCCTCCCGTATATCCCAAAAGAGATAGAGTATGAGACACACGCAAGAAGCAAGGTGACTCTGCTGTTTATTAGACAAAACGGCAGGGATGGGTCAAGGAGCGTACGCGTCCGTCCTGACACACACACAATCGTGGGGCTCGCAGGCCCTTTTTACCTTAGTATGACGCGCTACTTGCGTCATCTTACAAAGTTTAGTAAAAAACCTATTTCCACTCTGGATTGGTTACTCGAGTGGTAGGGTTAGTATAGCATACATATAGAGAACGGTGTGAGTGGCTGAGGGTTAGTCAGGTGGTATACCTGGGCTGTCCCTTCAATTTGATACATGAAAATTGTTACATGAAGACCTCTGAGGATTGGTCAATGTTAATGGCGTCAGTGATAAGAGCCCCATGTTCTGATTGGTCCACTCGCGAGCCTCCCAGTCTGGGACTATCGCTGTTCCCAGCTCGCGGTGCACCTGTCATTTGCAACAATGTTTTAATATGGGTAGGTGTAAACAATGTGAGGATTTATTCATATGTTGGGAGGTCGACTACTCCCACTGCTGCAGATGTCCAATGAGTCTTTTAATTGTATCTGCCTGTGTCTTGAAACGTGGGATTCAGGCGTCTCCTTCCTCCTGGGCTTGGCATCTTGTCAGGTTTGGCTTTGTCACGTGAGGTGGGACCGTGTTTGAGGCAAAATTCAACATAATTAATATTGTTTTTCCTACTGTGTGCCTGGTTTATCTTGCAGGTGCGACCTTGGCGTTGGCTTGCAGCGTGCGAGATTGCAACATCGTGCCCTTGGCGTTGTGCTTTCGCCGGGCTCATTTCGCAGGGTCAGCAACCCAGTTCTTGCTCATTCAATGTTCATGGAAGCTTTTGCTTGCGGCCTACTTGGGCCTGGTGCATAGGTGGAACCGTTTGATGCAGAGCGCTTTAGGTTACGGTATCATATTGCTCTATCCTCAGTATCGTGTCTCCGTTATATTCTTCATTATGGTACATGGCTCTTAGAAGAAGCGTGAGCAAGCCTTTTTAGATAAGTTCATGATGCGTCTTGCGTTTCTGCATTTTGAGAGCCTATGTGGAAAATAATAAAGTTGCACGTCCGTGAGTATGTCTGTCGCCTACGTCATAGCACTGAGTATATTCTTCGTGTGGATTGGTGTGGGAGTGTCCAGTGTGTATATTTGCACAGGTGTGCTGACCGTTGGCTAGGTCGTCATGGCATCTCTAACGACGTGTAGGTTTAGTCGAGTTGATCCGTGCCGCAGGTTTCGGCATGGACAGGGCAGGCTGCTGGGCAGGTAGATGGGCACATCCGTATGTTCCTGTACCAGGGTATTTGGTTGTCTGGTAGATAGGCAAACTCCTCTCGTGGCGGGTGTCTAGGCCGTGATCCTCTAGGCCAAGCGTGAGGGGGGAAGGGCAGGAGCCTGGTCTTCCATTCTCCCACTTCATTGCGGTTGTAGGTTATCAGTTACTTTGGACCCTGTATGTCAGGAGTCAACATTGTTTTTATAGCTGGGTCCCTTTGGGTTCTGTGGTTTCTTCAATGTTGCAACTGTACATATTGTTATTTTTATATACATGGAAATCCCTACGTTCCTGGCACAGAGGAGTGGGCGACATCTCTAAGGAGCAGGGGGATCAAGACTGGACATTGAGCTGCAGCATTTATGGTGTGATAATCGTGAAAGCAAAACAAAGGCACCGCCATTTTTGCAAGCACCTCACGCTTAATTTATTTAATTGTGAATGCAAACATGTTGTAGTGTTATTTTTACATGATATGCCCTGCGGTGGGTTTTAGCATTTTCTTTACAGGGCAGAAACTTAAACATCAGTAGCTGCTATAAAACATTCCAGCACGACATAAAAAAAAACATGTTAAAAAAGAAGTAAATACAGATTTACTTTCTGCCGATGGTGAAAAAACCTATTTCTTCTAATTGTTTCTTTATTCTGCTAGTCAATTTTTGTATCCTTCCGGTTTACCTTAGCGCCAAGATGCTTCGGCGTGCGTGCGCTTTGCAAAATTAATTAACATAACATGAGTTTGGAGAATAAATAAACCTCTATAGTAAATATTCTGGCATATGCAGTACAAAACAGCATTTGGAATCAAAATTTCAAGTTACCAGCAACTGTTCTGTAAGTTACTTCCCTTTTTTTTCGTTTTTTGGCAGAGAAGCATAAGCGGCAACAAAGTGAGATTTCTGCCAGCGATATGCGGCTGATCATATCAGGGAAAAAGGTGCATAATACCTTAGCCGAGATTACTAATGTCGATGGCAAGTACTATACTGTAGTATATTTACTTAGTTGGCATAATTGGTAAGAAGTTAGTGGTTGGGCTAGTCATTTCACATAGTAACACAAGTTCTAATGTGCTAATGTGCTTCCGATGTCTATTTCACTATGTAGTCTAGATAACAATTCCCTGATATTATACAGAATGGTGTGAGACATCAATTTCATTTCAATCAGTTTATTTTGGATTAACAATTAATCCATAAACCCGATCAAGATTTTCACATAATCAATGTAATTACAGTAATCATTTAAATGCATTTAGCTGTCCACAAAGTAATAAAGGACCCACAAATACAGCCACCGAGAGATAACACATAGAGATACTGTATATTTTTCCCAAGAAAACAGTGGAGTGAATGGAGAGTATACTATGCAAAAGGGCAAAAGAGTAAGGCATTCGCTAATGGCTGCATGGGTTCTCATTCTGATAATAAGCAAACATTGCATAGCAGAGAAAGTATACATGTAAGAGACTTATTTTGAGAATTATATATGTAAACCTCTGGACGTTTAACAAGTAGCTTGCCCACTCATATTGTAAGTATGTATCTCCTTATCAATCTTTAACCCTGAAACAGACATCAATTATTCTAGTTCTTCACAATTTCTGACAGGGAGCGTCTATAAACAATTGCGCACAGGCACGTGATAAATCATTTATTATATCCTATCATATACTCTTGCATTATTTGTATAATATCATTGACCATCAGTACAATTTTAAGTTACTCTTCTTGCATTTTCAACTCACATATTTTCAGGCTGTGTTTGATCCTCTGAGCTTTGGGGCAACTATTTGTGTTACAGAATTTGGAAATATTTCCAGGAAGAACATATCATGTGTTTCTATTTCCATGTGTAAGTGTAGATATGCGAGGATCTAATATGCTGAAAATCCAGTGAATTCAACGAAATGCTTTGTCTTCAGCTTCTTTGCATTAAAAAGACAAATTATATTGTCGACTGACTCCATGCCTTTGGTACGTCTAAATTTATTGCTGATGTTTAGTTTTGTGAGTCTCTGAGGGTTGCGAAAATATTAGGGTACACTGTAGCATCATGGTTCATGAGGCAAAGAGACAAAGGCAGAACAGTCCATGTGAGCTTGGCTTTCAAAACACGGGGGTGGACAGGTTTTGTTTTAGTTTCAGCTTCTTTCATCAAGGATAGAACACAAATTTAAAAATATTACCTCCACGTCCACTCTGCCTCGTACCAGTACTTACCCCATGAGGCCCCTGCCTCCGACACAGGACCTTCTTTTATTTTTACTATACCCTATAACTCCTCCCCCACACCCACGTCAGTCAGTTACATTTTTCCTGCCTCCAGCAGGTTAGACTTGTTTTTCCTGGTGCGGGGCACCGAGGAGCAACGATTGCTGGTCCCCTGGTGGGGCTGTGTGGCGGGGCCTTCGGCTCCTTCAGGTGCGGCGTTGCTCCCGGGCCCCCTGCGGGGCTCGTGGTCCAGGTTGAGCAGGAATGCCTCGCCCGGTTTTCTGCAGGGCTATAGGCTGGTGTGAGGACATCACGGTCTGGGTCCTGCAGGGCCCAGGATGCGGTAAGGAGTTGAGGGCTTTGAAAATGTTTGTGCCCTGATTCGCCTGCCAATGGGGCCGTGCGTTTCTCATTTTTGATGATATTCTCCCGACTTTGCTCCGCAGGCAGGTGGTTGAGCTCCAGTGGGGAGGTGCAGCATTGCCAAGGGAATTGTTTGTTTGGTTTTCTCTCTTGATTGATGCCTGCTGGCTAAATGTATGGGCAGCGAGTTGTTGTTCTGTTTGAGTCTGTACTAGCCAAGTGTATACGTCTGCTACTCGCAGCCGCCTTGTCCTGTCCTCTTCCTCTGAGCTGTGCAGGGGACGGACGAGGGGTGCTGATATGTATTTTATTATCCGGGGTGGGATTGGGGAGACTGCTAAAGCATCAGGGAAGTCGTGTCCATGCTAGGAGTTCCCGGTGGCTCATCATTTAGTGCATCGGTCCTCCAGTACCGGTATGTGGCATGCAAGCCACCTCTCAGACATGTGAAAGTAGATTGAGGCACAAGCCTATTCTTAAAGGGGTTCTCAGAGCCCCTGTGCCAGTGGAGGGGGCTGTCCCTTCTATAAATCTCTGGTATGGACATACCCCAAGGATGGAGTTGCCGTTGGTGGCTGATATCGGGAAATATTGCATTGTCCTGCTTGTGACCAAACTCTACCCATTGAGAGGGGGCGATTTTTTGCTATAAGGTCCTGTTGATGATGGTCTCACCAGCCTGGTGGGTGGCTCCTCTATGTCAGCTGAGGGGGCCGTGGCCATGGGAGTTGGTGTGCCTGACCGGAGGCATGCACATTCTCAGGGTTCAGAGACTGATGGGCTGTCCTGAGTTTTCCTTTTGATGGGTCCGTTATTTTTGGGCGCCGGCCTGCTTCAACATCCGAGGAATATTCTTCTGGTGCAGGTGCAGTGACTGGCAGATTTTTCCCTGGCTCCTCATCTCAATCATTTTGGGGATCAGGGGTGGGGGGGGTCCTCCACACTCCTCTCGTCCTGGGCCGGTGCGGTAGTCCTGATGGTTTGGACAGGCCAGTGTTGGGCGGATCTGTCTGTTTTTCCGGTATGGGACCGGTGGTGTTCGCCTTCCTGGGTGCCGGACTCTTTTCGGTGGGGTTATCAAGTGTCATTCCTGTCTCCACCTGTCCAGGTTTGCATGGATAGGACTTTGGTGCCCTGCTCATGGACCGAGAGGTTGGCCATGGGACTCGTTCTCTCAGAATTATTGTTGTAGGTGACCATCATGCCCGTTCCTCTCCCTGTTCGTGGTCGAGTTTTCTGCTCACGGATGTTCCTGGTCCCCATACCTTCCAGGAAGTTTCGTCTGATTATGGGTCTTGGGGCCCTGTGCGGCTTCATCCGGACGGTTGTTCCCTGCGTGTTGTACTTGGGGGATTGGGTGCCGTCTCTGGCCCTCCAGGGTGAAATATGCAACGTGGCTCTCCGTCCCTGTCGCATGTGTTTTTTCTGTTTGCAGTGGGATCCTGGCATTTCGGTTCTGAGTGCTCCCGTCCGAGTTGCAATTGGCTACAGGAGTGTTTTTCATGCTGGTGGCTTCCCTGGTGGTGCATTTGCTCCTGTGGGGAGTTCAGTTGTTTCCCTACCTGGTCGACTGTTATGATCATCTCTGTCTGGTCTGCCAGGCATTACAGGTCTGGGGATTCCTGTTGAACTGGCAGAAGTATCAGCTGGAGCCTTCTCAGGATATAGTTTTCGTCTGGGCACAGATTTGCGCCAGGATGGTGAGGGTGTTCCTGTCCCTAGAGAGGATCCATCGCTCGCTGGCTGTTCTGGGCAGGGTTCTCAGGAGGCTTTATGTCTTGGACGCCTGTTTCTAAAGTTACAGGGACACATGGCGTCTTGAGTGTTTCTGGATTCTTGGGCCCATCTTCATTTACATCCTTTGGTGTCTTATCTTCTCTCCCACTGGCTCCCAATGTCTCAAGCTTTCGGGGCTTTGGTTCTGGTATCCCCGGTGCTGCGGGACTCCCTGCTGTGGTGCTTGGGGGTTCCGAATATACAGGCTGGGGTGTCCCTGGTCCTTCCTCCTGTCACCACTCTTACTTTCAGCGCCAGCGGGGGGGTTTGGATGGGGGCTACGTTGGGGGTCCTCTCAGCTCGAGGGTTGTGGGATCTGGAGGGGAGCCCTGAATCATCTAATTGGCGAACATTGTGTGCCATTCTCCATGCTATGGTGTACTTCAAGAGGTTTCAGGAAGGCCGGGCGGTGTTGGTCCGGATGGACAATACAATGGCCTTGGCATGTGTCACCCACCAAGGGGGTTCGGACACTCCTTGGATGCTCTGGCAGCATGGATTGGCTCCTGGGGGGAATAGCATCTGGTGTCCCTGGTGGCCTCACTTATCAGGGGAGTGGACAATGTTAGCAGATCTTCTTATCCACCGGTTTTACTCCTCTCCGGTACGGGTCCAGTTAGCCCAGGTCTTTGCGGAGATCTATGTCAGATTCAGGACCCCTATTCTACATTCTAGACCTATTCTAGATCTGTTTGCGTCCCTGGTATCAGCGAAGGTTCCCCTCTTATGCTCTCAGTTTCGGGCCGTGGGACATTGGGGGGTAGATGTCCTCTCAGTATGGTGGCCTCGGGGTCTCCTTTATGCTCTCCACCTCTTCCCTTTCTGCCCCTGGTGGTTCAGCGCATCAGAGTGTTCATGGTGTCTGTGTTGTTGATAGCTCCGTTCTGGCCCCGCCGAGGTTGATTCCCCTTTCTGTTGGAGCTTCGGTCCCGGGACCCTTGGCTGGTTCTGAAGTGGCCGTGTCCCCTTTGGGGGAATCTGAGTTTGGGAGTCCAACAGATTCAATGGGCAGTGTGGCTATTGCACGGGCTAGGATGATGTCTCAGGGGGTTTTCTGGTCCTGTGGTCAGGTCTATCATGAATGCTCTTTGACCCTCTACTCTGAGGACATATGGCAGGCATTGGGGCCATTTCCGGGACTTGTGTGGGCGTTCTGGGATCCCTCCCCTGCGTTCTGACTTCCCCACTATCCTTCATTTCCTCCAGGAGGGGTAGAACAAGGGCCTGGCAGTTTCCATGCTTCATCTCTGTGGGCCTCCAATTCCTGTTGGGGGACTCTGTTGGTCACTTGGATGGGAGGTATTGGTGGGGTAGTTGCTACGGGGTTTTTCTTCTTCCCGTCGTTGTGCTTATAAGGGGCTTCCCCCTTGGGATCTCCCTCGTGTCTTACGGTTCCTTCAAGGGCCTCCTTTGAGCCCATTTCTGAGGTTGATATCAAACATCTGACGCTGAAGACTGCTTTTCTTATCGCCATCACTTCTGCCAGCAGGTTTGGGGAGATTGAGGCTCTGTTATGTTACCCCCCCTTTCCTGAGGGTGCTGCCGGACTCAGTGGTGTTGGGGTGTGATCCAAAGTTTCTCCCTATTGTTGTTTCTCGGTTTCACACCTCTCAGGATCTGGTCCTCCTGCCATTTTTCGGGATCTGCAAACACCAGAGGAGGTGGCTTGGCATAATATTGATTTGCGGAGGGCAGTGTTGTGGTATTGGCTAGGACTGCCAATTTCCGCTGATCTGATAATCTTCTGATTTCTTTTGGCCCAGCTGGTGCTGGGCGTCAGACATCCGTGGTTTCCATTAGCCGTGTTGTGGTCTCCATGGCCTCTGTGGCTTCTAACCAGAATGTGCCTGCGCACTTTCAAGTGCGGTCCACCACAGGTTTGGCGGCTTCCTGGGCCGATGCAAGGGGGGTTTTCTCTGCAGGAGATTTGTAGGGCTGCCACCTGGCTGTTCAAAGCCCTTTCATCAACCACTATAGGTTGGTTGTCTCCCACTCGGGGGTTGGTTCCTTCGGAGTTGGTGTTTTGTCTGTGCAGATGTGAATTCGGAGTTATTAGAGGTGTGTGTTTGTTCTGTACTCTTTTGACTCTGTGTCTCATTTGGCACATTTTCCCTGTTGCTGCTTTGGTATACCCCATGAGGTAAGTACTAGGACGCGGAAGATGGATGTGGAGGCAATGCTCTGATTACTTCCTGGTAATCTTCATTACTCCTAGTCCTACTCTTCCTCATCACAGTACAGGCGACCCTCAATCCCTCCCTGCGGGGAAGGTCCCATGCTCCGGCTTGGTAATATGAAACTGAGTGACGTGGATGTGGGGGAGGTGTTATAGGGGATAGCAGAAATAAAAGAAGGTCCTGTGTCGGAGGCCGGGGCCTCATGAGGTAAGTGCTGTGACGAGGAAGAGTAGGGCTAGGAGTAATGAAGATTACCGGTAAGTAATCAGAGCATCAAGGGGGTTGCTAGTACTTTCGGATTTGCTTTAAAAAAAGATTTAGCAGCCTCTGCCTGATTATCTTTGAACTCACACTGTAAATGATTGGATTCAACATGGATGGGACAACAACATAAAGGTTGGCCACAAAAATGTGGACGGTAATAGGAATATTTTTTCCAAACCTATGTGCAAAAAATGAGAAAAATGCTGGCACATAAAATAGAATCATTACACATACATGTGAGGCACATGTACTGAAAGCCTTCTGACGGCCATGAACAGAGGTCATATTCAGCACAGATCTCAGAATCAAAACATACGACAAAACAATTAGCACAGCACCCATCCCCATCGAGGAGAGAGCCGCCGTCAAACCATACACACTATTAACTGTCACATCAGCACAGGCTAACCTTGCTACACCCATGTGTTCACAGTAAGTGTGAGGTAAAACATTATTTTGGCAGTATGGCAATCTATGAAGAAGAAATGTAAACGGGGCTACAATACAAAGACTATGTAAAAAACCTATGGTTGTGATTTTCCTGATGAAACTGCTTGTGAAAATCACTGCATACTTCAGTGGGTTGCATATTGCAACGTAGCGGTCATAAGCCATGGCCAACAAAATGTCGGACTCCAAGCTATATATAAAATGAATAAAGAACATCTGAGTGAGGCAACCAGGGAACGAAATACTATTGTAATTGAACCAGAAAATACCTAATGTTTTAGGCAAAGTACAAGAAGGCAAGACCAGATCAGTGACGGATAACATTGAGAGGAAGATGTACATGGGTTCATGGAGGCTCCTTAGGGACATGATTAAATAGAGCACAGTAGAGTTAGCCATCAGAGCCACAATGTACATAAAACAGAATGGAACAGCAAGCCAGTGGTAGGAATCTTCCAGCCCAGGGATTCCCAGCAGGATGAATGTAGAAGGGTGAAAACTGCTGCTGTTGGTGGCTGACATGATCTGCTGTGAAGAGACCCAGTACACATATCAGAGAACTCCTTTATTTCTGAAAAGAAGCAGATACATTGGTTATTATAAGGTATTTTTCAGACTGCTGTTTCACCACGTTCGTGTCTTTCTGCAATTGTTTTCCTCCTTAGTAATAGTAATTTCCTCTTCAGTGTTATTGATGTAGCCTGCATATCCTCCTGCACTCCAATGCCTTAGTGCCTTTATACCCTTAGACACACTAGCCACATTTTTCAAATCTGCTTCATTATGGTGTCAAATGCTGTTGTTACTTCAAAAGAGATATATTTTTTACTTTTTATTTTATTGGACATTTGTATGGTTTAGTTGTTTAGTTTTATATTTGATAATGCGCTCCAAACCCAGCGGTAGCTGGGCGCAGCAGTCACAAGAATACTTAAGCTTAGGTTAAGTACCTATACACAAGTTTTTCCAGGCACCACAAGACAAGATGGGGAAGGGGATGAGGGGAACATGGGAATCAACAAAGTAGAAAATCAAAAAACAGTAACATTGGCCTTGTGACAATCCTACCGTGCAAGTGCATGAACCAGGTGGTAAGTGCAAGGGGATGGAGTAAGGGAGGAGTGCAGGTATGTGCTGCCCACTAGGGAGGGGCTGGGTAAGTTCAGGGGCAGACCAAGGCGGCAGGTGCCAGGGGGAAAAGGTGGCAAGGGAGGATGAGTAGGGTGGAAAGGGAGGACCAGGGTGGGCTAGTCCAGGATACGGAGCCCGAGGGCATGTTGTGGCAAGGGATGCTGGGGGGATTGGTAGGGGGTGGTCTGGCCTCTGTATGACTCTGATAATGATAATGTGTAGGTATTTAGTGCTAGGCAAAAGGTTTCATATATGTTTGTATTATTTTCTATTTTCCAATTATTTATATTTCCTAAAGGTGAATTATCAGACCCTGGCAAACACAGATGTCCCCAAAGTAAAAAAAAGCCAAATTGTTTAAGATTTCCTGAAAGTCAATAGTTTTGTTATGCAACGTTAGGATTCAGGTCGAGAGGTCAATAGTGTAGTAGCCTGAACAGAATATTACCACCCGTCCGGGTGGGTCACATGGAACTTCAGCACCTCCAAGTAACTCACAAGTCTTTGGTACGGCACTTAATGGCGGGCCATATCTGCCAAGAAGAGAAATTGAAGGAATTGAAATACTTTAAAGAAAATACACAAAGCTGAGATTCAATATCCTTTTATGCTGATAAACAGTGGAGAGTGTGGCCTGCTGGGGAAACGTGATCAAATATTTTCAGGTTAATAAGCTGGGTGGCAGCTGTATTGTGAACTTGGAAAAGGTGACAGATTGGGCCTCATTCTGAGGTGGGCGCAAAGGGAAACCGGGCAACGTTAAAGACATCAGTGCCGGTAATCCCTTTGCACCCTACTACGAGTTCCCTTAGCGGGTCCCTTCCTTAACGCCTGGTTTTACAACTGTAATCTCCCTCTACCCCTACTGACACCTGCATAAATGACAAAACTCGGTGCACTAATATCTAAGATGTGCTATGCAACAAAATATCACTTTTGCAACAAAAAAAATCAAAGCCAAAAAAGCAAGCTTCCAACCTAATGACTTAATGACTTAAAGACACAAGAAGCACTCAAGGCATCAATGAAACAGACTAATCGGTTTAAATTTGCCCCAGTCTCCATCCTCCAAGTAGAGAATATAATCACCTCACTTAAACCATCTCGATGCCTAGGTGACTCCTGCCCAGAATCCATAATCAAAGAATCAGCCAGGCAGCTAGCCCCGTCGATTACCACTATAATTAACTCTTCCTTTGACTCGTGCACCGTCCCAACCAATCTTAAAGAGGTATGGGTGCTTCCACTTTTAAAGAAGCCCAATCTAGACCCTAGCATTGCCACTAACTACAGACCGATAACAACAGTAACATTTCTCCTAAAAAATGTAGGCTGTTTACCTCCAGATTCAAATGTACCCAGTGACTACCAACCTGTTAGGACTCCGTCAATCAGGATTTAGACCGAGACACGGTACGGAATCTGCTCTCATTGACTTAAAAACACAAATGGATGAGTGGAAGGACAAAGGGGAATTCGTTATTATATTCCTACTTCAATTGTCTGCCACGTTCGATTTTGTGGATCACAATGTGCTTTGTAGTCACCTGACATCAGCTGCACATTTCTCGACTGAAGCCACTGCCTGGATCCAATCCTACTTAGACAATCGGTCCATGAGAGTGGTCTCACCTATGTCCACATGTTATGTTGCTATAACATGTGGAGTACCCCAGGGCTCCTGTGTCTCCCCCACTGTACAACATTTTTACCAAGCCTCTATTTGAGGACCTTGATAATCTAGGTGTCTCCTACACTAACTATGCGGACGACACCCAGATTCTCATTCCCATCTCTGGGGACTATGACACTGACGTGGATCGGATTAACAAAATCTACCTCCCTATACAAGCTTGGATGGCCACACACAGTCTTTGTCTTAATGACGAGAAGACAGAGCTCCTGCTCATTGGATCATCAGCCAGACATAACAAACTTAGTAACCACTTTAAGTCATTCAACATCGACAGGATAAACATTAAGGTTTCCAGAGAAGTAAAGACCTTAGGTTTCTACTTGGACTCAGCATTGAACATGAACAAACAAGTCAATCTAACTGCTTCAGCCACAAGTTATACAAGTAAACTAATCAATGCTTGCAAACCGTTTCTCTCCACTGACAGTTGTAACACATTAGCAAGAGCTCTTATCTTGTCTAAATTAAACTATTGCAATTCACTCTACTTAGGAACAAGCAAACAGAACATTTGGAAAATGCAAACACTTCAAAACAACACCCTAAGAACTGCCCTGAGTATCCCAAGAATGCAGCACATCTCAAATTATAGGTGTACCACCAAATGTCTCTCCATTAAGGATAGAATCAAATTCAAATCTTACCCTTACCCATAAATGTCTTGCCAACCTGGCTCCTTAATATCTTGTGGAAAGATTTGCTAAACATACTTCTGAACTTCCCACTAGAACCTTGCACGCTAACTGTCTCAAGGTCCCAAAATTCAACCTTAAAAAAGCAGGGGGTAGTCGCTTCCCAGTCATGGCAGCCCAGCTGTGGAACTCATTGCCTGCAACCGTAGGAGCTGACCCACCTCACTACACATTTAGGAAAGAAACTAAAACGTTGCTGTTCTCACTCGACGTATCATCTTGCTATAGCTACTCTTTAGCATCTCATATCCTGAACATTCTGCCTACCTTTATGTATTGTCGTTGTAAAATATCACTTGAAATGGTATGTTATCCCAAAGTATGTAACTCACTGAAAGTCAATCACATTCATGTGACTTAATCTTGTAAATATTTGCTACTTTTGTTTTTGTGTAAACTGTTTAAGTATCCATGTAATGTGTAATGTGCCCAGAAACCCCAGGGTTTCGGTGCGCTATATAAACGAATAAACAAACAAACAAACAAACAAACAAACAAATGTAAAAGACAACAGGGTTCATTAGGAGTTTGCCGGTATATGGCAAAAGTGACAATAATTCTGGTTACCAGCACTTTTACCGTTCCGACCAATTACAAGTTGACTGTAGCACCCTAGCTGGTATTATCAGCACTGGCACAACCACCTCTGGAAATACCAGGGCTGGTAATACCGCAAATGAAATTTCCGATGGCCCAGACAGCAGTTCCGGTATTACCGGCACAAGGGTATAACCAGCCGATTATGAGTTGTGAAATGGCAGTAAAACAGGTATTTGAAGCTGGTAATACTGGCAAAACCAGAGTGGAAATACCTACTCCTAGTAGCAGGTGTTAATGCACATAAATGATGTTAATAAGGCCACAGTGCACTCAATCCATCCATGTGCACCCATTGCATAAAGTACAAAAGGGCCGCACCTTCCCCAAAAATACTTCCCTACACAACCATGCTGCCACTCATCACAGTGAACATGGATATGGAGCTCCTCCAGGAAAACATAGAGCTGCAGGGGCTGGAAGACCACCATAGGCAACAGAAGGCATTGGATCGGAAGAGGAAGAGAGGATGCTGGTGATGAGGAGCAAAGTATGCAGTCATACCTTGCAAAAGGGCTACACTAGGGACCCTCACAAATCCTCACCATGTACCGCCTCAACAGGGAGATGATTAAAGAACTCCTCACCCACATCCAGGAGGAAATAAGGAGCAGGATCGGAATCAGCACAGCTATACCACCGCTGGTCAAGCTGGTGTTGGTCCTGCACTTCTAGGCCACGGACACATTCCAGCACTCATTGGGCCATCTGCATGGAATTTCGCAGTTTGCCATCTCCAGAGTGCTGGGTCAGGGCTGGAAGCACTCATGCACCAAGTGAGTCAGAACATTTCCTTCCCCAGCACCCAAGCACAGGTAAATGCCACCAAGGCATGGTTCTATACAATCAGAGACATGCCCAATGTAGTGGCAGCGCTAGATTGCACACATGTGGAGCTGGTGGGCCTCAGGCCTCAGACAAGGTTTTCAGGAATCAGAAGCATTTCCACTCATGTAATGTCCAGGTCAGCTGTGATGCCGCGCACACAATCCCCCACTGCTTTGTCCGGTTCCCAGGATGAACCCATGGCACAATGATCCTGCCGAACAGCACAGTTCCGGCATACATGGAGGTGTACAGAGGACAATGGACCTGGATGCTGGGTGAGTCCATGTCCAATCTTGCTTACCTTGCTGTATGACTCACATGCAAAAAGGGGGAGGGGCACATGTTGTGATTGCATGTCCTAACATGGCCCTATACATTCAGGACCAAGTAGCGCACCGACAAATGACAGGCTAGAACCCACAGGCCAGCTACAACCAATACGCTACAGGTACCAGAATGCAAAACCACACATTCCACAACATACATGGGCAGCAAAGTGGTGGGGCGGGCCATCTAGGGGTGTCCAAAGTATGTCTAGGGTTGCCCCAGAGAGCCAGTGGATACGTGTGACGATGACATTGGAAAACAAGATCAATGCCCAAGGTTGACAGACATTCAACCACACAATACAATGCTTCACAAATAGCTCAGTTGTCTCATATACACTCAGTTGTCCTGAATATCCTGCCCAGGGCCAGACACCATTGGTGTGAGCTGAGTGGGGTGGGAAACAACTAGGTGCAGGGCCCACAAACACCTATAGAGCCACTGGGGTGCCCAGAAGATGAAACTTCCAATAACACCCCAATACATGGGATGACATACTGCAACATTGCAAATGAGGGACATGTCCCTTGCATTTGACATGGCATGCACTCAGTTCCCCATGCAATCCACCCCATCATGGATACCACACAGGCAACCTCCACATGCAACCCAGACTCCCATCAGGGACTATGCACGGGGGTAATACACAGGCCTCAACAAACCCACCATCACATACTGCCCTGTCGGTCAAAGACGCTGAAAGCAATGAGTGTTGGCTGTCAGCTGTGTCCAAGTAGTACTATGTCAGACTGGAGATTCCCGGGAGCACTGCAAGTTACATGCAAAGACTGGATTGTGAAACAGTGTAGTACTATGACACATGTGACATGCATGCACAGAGTTTGTACTGAGATGCTGCTATTAACAGGCAACTCATCTGCAGATCACCATGAGTCACACATGTGTCTTTCCCCTTAGTAGGTAACTCTGGATACCCGCAGCTTCCATGGCTAATGACCCTATATGGAATCCTCAGATGCGACAGGAGGTGGCATACAACAGGGTCCATGTGAGGACTAGGGTGACCATTGAGAGCACCTTCGATCTGTTGAAGCCCTGCTTCAGATGTCTACACTGATCTGTGGGTGCGCTAATGTAATGCATATCCGCCATGGAAGCCTGCCGCTCCTCAATGGCATGCATACATGGCCGACACATTGGGCACCAGCAGAGTCGGCGGACTCTGTGTGGACCTGAGGCTGTAGCATGGTGACAGATATATGTCATCATCTTCCTCATCCTCATCAGTTGTGGCCACATGGGCCCTGCCAAGATGGGACAGAACCCACAGCCGTCATCCTTGCCATAACTTTGGCCCATATGTCAAACTTCCTCTGCTCACTTGTTTCCCTGTGCCTACTTCCAAAAAGCGCCTCTGCATGCACTACCACTGCATCAGCCAATGCAGTGAGTTCCGCCTCAGTACATTTTTGTTTGTAGAGCTGGAGATTTGGTACAGTGAACTTTTTGGGCTGGGACATTTTGTTGGCAACACTTTCGGGACTGGATGCAGCCAGAAATGGGAGATTTGGGGAGGATTGGATTTTATAAATGGTCCTGTTCCGGTCATGACGATACTTCCACCGCTGGTGATACTGGTAGTTTTGATGGCGGTATCAGTATTACTGGCGCTAATCGGCCGGTCATATTAACGCACAGGACTGTGGATGCACGCTAGCACGTGCAGATGCATGCAGTGCATTATGCTCTGAAACCCCATGTTATGGGCTCTGCCTGAGAAGAACTGGTGGGCATGACTGAAACTATGCCTCCTGGGTGGACCAGCGCCGGAAACTGTGTCTGCTAAACCACAGCATAGCATCTGCAGCCTCTACTCCAGGAACGGAATGTTCCCCCCACCCCCTTTTTTTTTATACTTTACCCTTTTTTTATACTTACCAAACCCAAAAAATACATATAAATAAAAAAAGAATATATTGGACTTTTTTTTTTCGACATTTTTTTTTCAACATTTTTGTCATTCGACATTTTTTTTTCGACATTATGACTGCACACCGCAGACAACATTAGTTATAGATAGATTGAACAACAATAAGGAGTCTACACATCAAAGTGCCCTTTTTTTTATTTACTTGATTTTAACCAAAAAGAATTGATTTTTACAAGGTATAAAAATTCAGCGTGGCTGTTTCTTTGCTTGCGCACCGATTTTTGAGGTCCGTTGGTGTAGTTTCACAGATTTCATTCTTGGTTAAGTTCGTTATTAAAGTCAGAGTTCAGTAGCCTTTTTTAAGGCAGCTTCAAAGATCTTGACTGCCACTATAACCCATTTAGTGTTTTCCCCGGCAATCAATCTACACCACCAAGTGTGTTCTTCTCTAAGAGTGGAGTCCTGGAGTAGCTGCAGCAAGAATGCCGCTCGGAGGTGGGCAGTTTTAGGACAATTCAAATTCAGATGTCTTACTGTTTCTGTAATGTCCGGGTTTAGCCATAGTCTGCAGGTTTTATTTATTGATTGAGTGCAAATAGCCCAAATTTCTTGCATTGGCATCAGGTTTAATCTTGTTCGCATAAACATTTTCTGAAGATTCTTGTTTGGAAATTTGATGCACTAGTTCAACGGAAGATTCAGTTTATTGGTGGTGTGTGGAAGGTGACCAAGAAGTTTATTTGCCGTTGCCAGATTGCATGTAGTGATCCAGTCTTCTTGTGCTACTTTGCTTTTGATTTTTTCCGGGTTTTGGATTAAATCCTCGTTTTGACGTTAGTTTTTTTTCCCAAAGGGTCAATGCTTTGCAGCGCCCCATTTGAAGTTCTTCTCGAATCGTTTTGTATATTGGCAGTGAGTCCAGGTCAATGATTTTCCTCAATGCTCTCATTTGGCTGTGTTCTATGGATGCTGACAGAGATAATAAGCTAGGTTCGCGTCGTATGGCTGCGATAGATGTCGATTTTGGCAAGCCCAAAACAGCTTTCCAGAGGTATCCCTCCAGTTTTGACCAGGTGGAGTCGTGTATGTTGAGCGCTACGTCCATTCCATAGATTAAAGCTGGTACCACCTTTTGTCTGTAAAACTGGATCGCCGGTATTAGGGAAAATTTTCCATATTTGTTGTCGATCAGTCTTGTTTGAGTGGTAAGTGTTTTGACTTTAGCCCACAAAGCCACGATGGTTGAGTTCTCAGTTCTTAATTTGTCAATCATGACACCCAGGTATCTGATGTTTGTAACTATCTCAATCTTTACGTTGTCTAAGAACCAGGTGCCACCCGGTTTAGATTTTGAGCACTTGTTCCCCAAGATCAAGATTTTCGATTTCTCTGCGTTTATTTCTAGGTCGTTTTTGGTGATGAATCTGGCCAGGTTTGTCAACTGGCGCTGAAGACCGACTTGAGTTTGATCCATCAGAATCAAGTCGTCGGCGTAGAGCAACCTGGACACTGCGCTGTTTCCAACTTTTGGAGGGAATGCTCTCAATAAAGTTTGCGTGTATTGAAAGTCACCCAGAAATGCGATGAATAATGCAGGTGCAAAGGGACATCCTTGTTTGACTCCTCTTTCAACCTTTACTGCTTCCGATAGGATGCCTTGTCGGTTTAATCGGACTCGCATAGTTGTCTCTGTGTGTAATGCGATTATTGGGTCCAATATTTCCTCTGGACAATTCCAGTTGGACAATTTCGACCATAATCTTTGACGGCTTACTTTATCAAACGCTTTAGATAAGTCAATAAATGCAAGGAAAACTTTCGGAGCCCCGTTTTTTACGTTGTCCTTGATGATGTTCAAGATCAAGATGTTTATGCTTGTCGAGGCCGTCTTGAGAAATCCCATTTGGAAATGATCGGTTGAAGAAGAGGTTCTTGCCCAGTTTTGAAATTTTGATAGGAGTAAGGTCTCGAATATTTTGCCCATGATGTCCAGTAGGGCTATAGGTCGATAGTTCGCCGGATTGTCTCTACTTCCTTTTTTAAAAATGGGTACCTCTGCCTCCGTCCATGTTTTCGGGTCTTGTCTAGATATTCTGCAATGATCGAAAATTTTTGTTATCAAAAGGGACCATTCCGTTTGATTTTTCTTTAGGTCTATGTTGGTCAATCCATCAGGCCCAGGTGCTCTGGATGCTTTCAGTTTTGAGATTACTGACTTTATTTCATCTTGGACTGCTAAATTTATCATGGTGTTTCCTTTTGATTTCCCACCTCTGTAGCAGATATAGAGGTAGGGGCAAATTGGGCAGAATAGAAAGCTGTCCACGATGATTCCGGTATCAAGTTGAAGAGTTTGTCATCACTTCGGATGCCCTTGTTCTTTATTAGAGCCCAGAAATCTCCAACACTTTTCGACGTTAATGTTTTTAACATCTGTTCTGCGTCCTTCTGATAAAGTTCCACCCTCCGGTGTCTTACCCATGTACTGTAAGATCTGGTCGCCGCAGCCAGCAATTGTTTAACATTTTCATTGGTGTTTCTTTTGTAATCGCGTTGTAATTTTCTCAGTTCTCTTCGTTTTTGCACTAGTACTTCGTCATATTCGTGGTGACCAGTTGTTATTGTGGGCTTGCAGCTTTTTTGCTTTTGCGTATGAGGTAGAAGAAGGGGCAGGTAGTTTGGCCTTGTCAGAGCACCCGTGGCATTTTTTTGGGCTTCATCGTAGTTTTTCGTTATTTCTTTGATGTTTGATGGTGTGAGCTGAAGCCGCCTTTGGTTCGCTGCCAATTCCAGCTTAGGTGTATAGGACGATCTCAGTGGAATTGTAGATTCCAACGTCATGGTTAAAAGGTTGTGATCGCTTTCTTTCATTTTGTAGATCTCGAAGGTAGACGCGTAAGGTAGTAGAGCAAGGGATGTGAAGATATAGTCAAGTGTAGCTGTTGAAGAATCACGTTCCCATGTCGGAAAAGCAGGAAGTTGGCCCCTCACCATTGCCACATTATGGAAATTTCTGGCGTCCATCAGGTCTAACCACAAGTCTCCTCTTACTTTTGCAGCTGTCGATAGTGCTGCATGACTAAAATGATCACACTTTGCGTTCAGGTCACCGCAAATTATGATGTAGTCAATACAAAGTTTGGCAGTGTTCTTGTCTAACAGGGTGGTCATTTCTTCACAAAATTCCTTGTTTGTAGATCTTTGTGGATTCCAATAAGTATTGATGATAGCCAGCTTTGACTTCAGGTTTCCCTTAGCGTTTGTGTTCGGATGGCACCATTCTGTCTGAAGAGCGAGGATTCCATAGGTTTCAGCTATCTTTGCCTTGACGTCGATTCCGGATCCAATTCTGATTGAAGTCAGAAGGCCTGATGATGGTCTTCCAAGGATATGTTTTATTGCCGGTGATATTTCGGTATCATATCCATCTAAAATTGGTTTTTCCCTCAGCCAAGTGTCTTGGAGGCAGATTATGTCAAATATTGCTAGGTCTTGTGTTTCTGGGTTTAGCAGATGGTCATGGCTTCTCGTGTTCCAGGAACACATGGAGATGATTTGGGGAAGATCTTCAGGGGTTTGATACAAAAATTTGTCCGAGGTTTGCGGTTCTTTGTTAGGTAATTGCTACTTTTGAGGATTTGGCTTTAGCACTTTTCTTAACCAAGACCGGGGACCAGATGGAGCCCGTGATTGTGGTTGGTTCAGTGGTTCTTTATGGTCCGAGGGGAAATCTTTCACGGAGGTTCGGTCTGACCTGAGACGGGTTTTTTTCCAACTTTGACCCCCTTTAGGTCTAAGGTGGTGGGCTCTGCTTGTCCAGGTCCGTGGCATGTGTTTAGCTCTTTCACGTTGATGTTCTCGTGTTTCTGCAAAGTGACTTCGATACTTGGTATTCTGTTTTGCTTGAGCATATTTTTTGTGGTTTGTGGTTGGAGAATTTGTCTTGTGATGTATTGATCCTACTTGAGAAGCAGGTTGAGATAGTTGCATTTCTGACAGACCAAAGCCTAGTTGATTCAGTGCATCGAGCGTGTCTTTAGTTGGCTCATGTTGAGGAATGGTTTTTACGTGTAGATATGCTTTGGCCTTTTTCTGCCTGTGGTAAGGTTCAATTAAGACGAAGTTAGTAGTAGACAAATGAGTCAGACTAGGCACTTTAGCCAATATTGTGAGAACTGTTTTTCTGTTCAGAACTAGAATATTCTTTCCTGACATTAGTTGTTCCATTTTAAAGAGGCGGGTTTGACTCGCAGTTTGGACGTGTATTGGGGGGTCTTTTATTGTTTTGGTTGATTCCGGCCTTCACTGGGGTGCTGTGTCGATGCACTCTTTGTTGTTGTCTTGCGGCTTGTTATCATACAGTGCCGTTTTGACGACAGCTGTAGGGTGTGTATTCCCCGACCGTGCTTCAGACGGTAGTTCTTTTGTCGCATTGGGTGCGAACAAAGCAGCTGAGTTCGATGAAGTCGGGGACACTTTTGTGAAGCCCAGTGTAAGTAGGGCAGTAGAGGCGTTTGTTATTCCTATTGATGAAGGCTTTGGCAAAGCAAAGTGTAAATGTGAAGTAACTTCCGGTTCCAAGTGTTGTGTGAGGTTCATCAAGGAGGAGTCTGGGATAGAAGGATATGAGTCGTCCACCTCGATTGTCGGTTGAATTTCCAGAAGTGCTGCTTCCTTCGATGAGTTCTGTACCTTGGCTTGGAGTAACGTTCTTTTTGGTTGCATCTCATCCCCTTGTTTACTCCAGCTAAGGCTTTCTGCGGCTTTAGGTTCCAGTTTCTTAGAGCTGGTTTTTGCTTTAACAATGGGCAGTGTCGTTTTTTTCTTAGGTTCGTCCACACCTCCTTTCAGATCCTTGGCTATTTGTTGACCGCCTTCTTTTGATACTTTAGTTACAAGAGTAGTTTGGGTCTCCCTAATGGGTTGACCCTTGTTTGCTTTATCTAATTTTTCCTGAATGGTTGTGTGTCTGTCTATATTTGTTGATGAACAGAGTGTATGTGGGGATCATAGTCTTAACTGGGCTTCTAGGTGTGTCATTCTTTGCTCCCACTGATGTTCTCGCTCCATGTTTTTTTGGTCGAGAGCCGTAATGAAGCCTTCCAAGAAGATCACTTTTGAGTTTGTAGTGGCCGCTATTGCCACCAGATCTTTCATTGAATCGTTAAGCGATTCATACAGTTTTACAAATGGGGACAAGGCCACCGTGATAGCTGACATCACTGCAAACAGGTCTGTAGACTGATGTTTTCACTCGTGGTTTAATTTTGTTGGAGGAGTCTCACAGGATTTGTCTTTTCCCGGAGTGGAGGAGTTTCTCTGATGGTCTAAAGGGCGTGTGCATGGAGCAAGTTGGTTCGCAATAATTCTTTGAGGCGAGGCTTCATTTCTGGCATTTGCTGGTAGATTATGTTTATCTGGGGCCAGGACGGTAGGTCCCAACACTCGGTCTTCAGATGACTCAACAAGCAAGTTGAGAGCTGGTTGTGTGGGTCCAGTAGGTGGGATTAACTGTGGGTGGTCCAGGTTATGCGGGAAGTCTGAAGCCCTTACTGGAGAGAGGCATAAGTCGATTAACGGTGAATTCGGTGAATCGACCTCCCCCATTTTCATTTGTTTAGGAGCCGGGGGAATTTCAGCAATTGCGTCCAATAGTTCAGCATCCGAGAGCTCGGCTTCCCTCACCAGTTTTCTCTTAGTCTGTCTGACAAAGAAGTCTTTTAGCACATGGCATGTTAAGGGTTTGGAAAGTAGCGTTTTCCCAATCTCAATTTTCTTTGCTGTTGGACGCTGTTTCCTTTGGTAGTGATTGGAGCTTAGTGGAGTCCCAGATTCACTGGGTTTCTTCTGATGAAGTGCTTTTCTTTTTAGTAAAGCTATAGCATTTTGCCTTTGTAAGGCATAACGCTCTGTGGCCGGCGCGTTCACAGAGGCTGAACTTGGGTCCGCTACGCGGGGAAGGTGGAGGGGGCCATCGTTAAAAGAGGAATCGAGGAACCTACCGACCTCTCTATTGTCGGTGAAGTTAACGGTGGTTATGATGGTACAGTGGTAGGCATTTCAATATCGTCTCCTTCACCAAATGTTTTCGTAGAGCCAGAGTTTGCATGCCATTCGACTTGAATGATACTTCCAAAATTAGCACCTGCCACTAGGTTGTCTTCCTGGTTTTCAGCTTGTAAAGCGTGCGTGTGGATGTTGCGCTTTTCGAAGATTTGTTGCGAGGTTGAATCGGTTGGAAGTTCAAGACTCTGTGATTCATCCTAGACCGGAGCGCTAGGGTCAGACCGGCGCCGCCCTCCGGCGTTGCCCGGTGCGATCCCACTCGCCATGGCAAAAGCCGCGGCCGAAGCGGAACGGTCCGGGGGTTTTTGTCGGCTCGGTAAGACCATGCCGCTGGGGTCAAACCGACAGCGCCCTTCGCCGTCGTCAGGTGTGGTCCCACTCGCCGCAGCAGAGGCAGGCCGGTCTCCTGAAGCTGAAAACTGATTTCACGATGCAGAGGACGGCGTACAGTCAGACAGAATTATCGTCGTCATTTCGCCATTTTCTGTGGAGCCTTCGGGTGAGATCACATCAGGGTTAGACTGCAAAAGAGTTCCAGTAGCAGCGAGGTGCTGGTCGAAGACTTCGTCCCTCAGTAGGTCCGCCTCGGTTTGCACGGCAGTTCCTTCCTCTTGGTCGGCCCGGGAGCTTGCGTCACGCCGCAGCGGGATGTCTGGCGAGCTTGACCTAGATGGTGGAGAGGAGGAGGAGGTTGAGATAGATTTAGCCTCCCCCTTTCCCTTCCTTACATTTGGACGGGATCGTAGGTTTCCTCTGTCTTTTTTGTTGCGTCGGTCGATTCGTTCCAGACGTGTGTACTGACTGCGAAGGACACGACCCAACAGGGTTGTCGGCACTGGTAGTGGATTAAGTAAGTCCGAGTTGGCTGAAGAGGCCATTTCGGCCGACACGGCCATGGACTGCCGTAGACTGCTCGCAACTCTGGCGAGCCAACTCCGCGTGCCGCTTCGCGTAGGGTCAGGGGTTTTAACTGCTCCTCCCTGGAAAAAGATGGCAAGCGCAGAAAGACTGGAAAGGCAGTGCGGACTGCCGTAGACTGCTCGCAACTCTGGCGAGCCAACTCTGCGTGCCGCTTCACGTACGGTCAGGAGTTTTAACGGCTCCTCCCTGGAAAAAGACGGCAAGCGTAGAAAGACTGGAAAGGCAGTGCGGACTTGGCATCAGGGGCAGTATTATGAAACGTTTGCAGAGATGCAAATGCAATTTCGGATGAAATTAAAACTAGTGCAAAACTCTCCATAGTGCAAAAAGCATATTCTTCGAATGCACTTTTGCACCCGGTCCAAGTTTGCCATTGTGCTGTTATGGTTCCCTATCAGGACAACACTCCTGCAAAATTGTTTTGAAGTAATATGTTTTTGCATGAGCGTAATTGTTGCCATAGTGTTAAAAGCGTGGAATATGTCCTGTACCCCAGTGCAAACATTCTGTAACATGGTTCCTGACGAAAGAAATTGGCAACTCGATGACACGTCGCTTCATTGATGTGAGTATGTTGCCATATGACGGTAATACCTAATTAAAACAATTCCATGTATGTCATTTGTGTACTTTTGTGCACTGATGGTTGTACCTGGGCATGTGGTGGCAGTACAGACATAATGAAACCCAAAAATATCCCTTCTGAAAAGGCTAGTTTTCCTTTTGATCAAATCGGTAGTAACCTGCACAATCCGTGCATGAACACGTGTTATTGACAGCCTTTTAGCCAATCCTTATTATAGAAACGTTGCTTGTGTGCAAGTGCATTGCTGTGGCACCCGTGCAAAAATTGCCCTAGTGTAAAAGACATATATAGATATAGATATATAGTAATGTAAAAACTTTAGTTAATGATCAGTTAAGAAACTTCACACAAAAAAATCCCCTGAAATATAATACATTGGGGAACTCAGGACTGGCTTAACTTGGCTCGTTCCCGTTGATCTCACCTACAATACTAAGTCCCCATAATGCTATTTTGTATGGCATTGTGACTCCCTTCTCTTCTAATAAATATGTCCTGTTGGGCTTTGCAACGGGAAAGCAACGAGATAAGCCAGTCCTGATTTCCCCAATGCTTTGAATTTCCAGGGTTTTGTCACCACACGTTCGCAACAAAGTTCACAAATAGTAACTATTGAATCTGGGGTGGGGACAGGACAACATATCCAGGTGCTATGGACTGGACTTCCCGGCCTTACTCCCTTCTTGCAACCTCTCTTACCACGTCCTGGGAAAATACACATGACTTACTTGCGCTCTCATCATTTCTTCTCTTCACCCCCATATATGGAATTCAAAAAGAGTAAAGAGAAAGAGTGTAGACAATGAACACTCACTCCTAGAAATGTAAAGAGAATTCAAAGATGAATGGTCAACAACTTAGGTGCAGGGGAAGTACAAACAGCCCTGGCACGAGGTCGCAAAACAAAATAGAAATGGTATCCTAACGATTAGGACTCCCATCCCCTCCACACTTATATGCTGTAATGACAGCCAATAATATATAATATAATGTGAATTGTATAGCTTTACAGTCAAAAAATTAAAACAGCGACAATAATTTTCCAACACAGACTTAAAGATGCTCATCCATAAATTCTTTATGAATTGAAGTGCTCAACGTGTTTCTGGGTGACAACCTGTTCAGGAACAGGGAAAAATAGCTTTGGGCCAGATATGCCATTTGTGATTTCATCTTTGATGCCCTTGGTGTTAGTTTTAGCAGTGCACTGTAGTGGTGCGAGTTATTGTTGCTTAGCTTACCATAACTGGTGAATGGAGGTTTGCATGCGTAATATGATAAAGTTGACCCTTGAAAATTTCGCCCCAATCCTAGAACTGAACCTGGGTGCTTTGGATGACATCAATGGTGCTAGTGACCTTGCGCTTCACATCATTAAAGCCTTGACAGACACTACTGACCAAATAGCACCCCACAAGATGCGTCTTTTAAAAACAGAAACCATTCACAAATCTTGGTTTAACGATGACATCTTAGTGATTAGGAGGGAAAAGCGCCTAGCAGAACACCACTGTTGCAAAGACCATTCTAGTGTGTTGTTTACTAAATACAAATCCTTGGCAAAAAAAGTATAAGGAGGCGTTGATTAAAGCAAAATCTGAGATCTATAACGGTTGGATCCAGCACGACAGATCTGGCTCCAAGGAATTGTTCTCGATCCTACGGGAGTTTAATAGCAAACCCTGTCCCGAGTGGGGCCTACCAAGCATAAGGAATGGTGCCAGTCAATCCATAATATGTTTGCTAATAAGGTGGGGTCACAACAGACTATGCAAAGGATTCTAACCGAGCGTCACACACCGGACCAGGACCTTCGCTTCAGCCTTAGATGTAGCTCTCAATTAGAATGCTTTTGCTTTAATTTCAAGAAATTTGAATTGAGTCGATACCCAACCCGTCTCACACCCCCTTTGCCAAATTCCCTGGGTCACAATGGGCCATGAACCAGGCCGGTGGGTGGTAACACAATATTTATTTATTTTAATTTCAAAGAAAATCACACCATTTTTATATTGGGCAGCAATCACCAATCGGTGATAATTACAATGAAAACCACTGAAATATACATGGGTAACCTTCTACAAGAACATATCCAAAGCACAAATGAAAAAGAGCACTTTTTCAATTAGGATAGATAGCACTAGAGTTACAATTTACCCCTGCAAGGTTCCCTCAACTCACAATTAATCTAATTCTGAGTGGATAGAAAGAAGCAGCAGATAGTCAAACCCTTTGCAATGGCCTAAAATGACACTCAGATTTTAATAAATAATTAATTATATGTGTAATTAAAGAATGATGTACATATGTTTTATCACAGTCTCAGGGATGTCATATCACTAGCAACTATAAGTTAAGGTATCACCAATTGCATACAGTTCACAAAGCAGGTTGCAAGTGAAAACACAGTGCAGTCAAATCACACACAGAAAAGTTGCATTTTTTCTAGTTTTCAGTTTTGAATGTCAAAAATATTTTTTCCGAAAAACGGGTGAAAATACTCTCAATTGGTATCTGTTTTTTTTGGGCTGGTGCATAATGGCACATCACAGATACAATATAGAAGTGAAAGGAAGGCTGTAGCTGAACAATTGAATGCGATTTTCAAGGTGGAATGAGGTTCGATTTTAGGAAAATGAAGTGGTTAAAAACAAAAATCGGTTTGGAAGGAAAGGAAAGGTTTTACTTAAATAAGATTTTATGGCTTGAATAGAGTAATGGCACACATTAATATAAAAGTTACGCTGCAGTTGTAACCCTTCACGCAGTGTACCTCTTTTCTTTAGGGAAAATTAATTAATTTAATCAAAATATTGCTAAGGAGTTACAAGATCGGGTGAATGAAAAATGGTGCTAACACTGGAAAAACAAGGACAGGGTGCACAGAGAATTAGTACAGCATAGACAAGTTATCATGGTATGGATAGGATTACTTAGGGCAAAGACAAATGGGTCAAGATGGGGCATGCTATCTATTGATATGGGATGGGGAAATACAATCAGAGCAGGATTTTGGAATTTGGGACAGCAACCAAATTCTGTACTCAAAAGGTTCTGGTCACAGGATAGCTGGCTTTCCTGGCAAAATACAGCTGGGCAAAGGTGTGGTCAGGGCACAGCGACACCTCAGCTGGATGGAGCAGGTAAGCAGGGCCAGCAGGTGGCACTGGAGAATCCCAAAGTGGGCTCAGCCACCTTTCCCCTTTCCCCCTGAAGTTAGTGGGATTTTGTTATGGGGCTGAAGGGTGGTGCTGCCTGGATAGGAAGGCCTGGGTCAACTATCCCTTTTCTGGCAGTGGGGTCTGGAATCTTGCAGAATGAAGGTAGAATCTCTGGATACGCAGGCACTGGAAAATTCATAAGAGAGTGTCAAGAGTTCTGTCAGGCTCCCTTATTTATAAGGCATGGTGACATCATAGTATTATATGGTGGGGCAGGCTTAAGCTAGGCACGCCTCTAACAACTGGATTGGATAGGGGTGATCCTTACAGCCTCCCTGTCAGATGGTTGGACTTTCAGAGACATGACAGACATGACAGACATAACATCAACTTTATGATGTATATTTACTATTTCCAGAACCTCAAACAGTTAATTTTGCCCCAATCCAGTTTTGACACATTTTTACAGTTGTGGCATCTTAACAAATTACACAGGCAGATTACATGTTTTATGCAGAGCATGGCAGTCCAATTCTCATGGTTGTAGAACTTTGTTTTGTCTGCCTAATTATTTTTTGCAATTGTAGTGAGAACTGATTCACCCAAAATCCCACAACTATAGGTGTGTGTGCATATTATCATAAGGCATATTTCTATTAATGTTTAGCGTTCCTCCATATGTACTTTCCACATGATTTACATTCTCCTGCCTTGGTGTCCCATAAATGCTAAGGACAGCTGCGATATCTTGTTTAGAAACATGAAAATCACATTTAAACTGTACAACCTTTACATTTCTGTGCTGGCTGTACAGAATTAACAGTCTTAAAAGTGTATTCATCAAATAGTATTATTATAAGGAGATTTAGAAGTGGATTATCTGCCAAGAAAAGAAATTAGAAGAATTGGCATGCACTACAGAGGATCTGAAATGCAACCCACAAAGAGTGTACCAAAAAATGAAAAACTAAGATTGGATCACCACAGGCAAGCAAACCACAGCGATCAAAAACCTAAATCACCTTCCACCAACATACAACAGGCTTAAAGTTCCGCTGGCCTATTGCGTAAAATTCCCTCACAGAAAGCTGCAGAGCTATTTCCGAAGCGTACGACTGAACTTGCTCCACTCCAGAGAAATCATGGGGATAAGAAGTCAGGCCAGTGTAACCACATGTAGAATGTGTCAACTTGAAGACGCAACAGAAACAGTTCGCCATCTTCTGTTAAACTGCCACATTCTCAACGTCGAGCGTTTAGCCTATTTGGAACCCCTACGGCCTAATTCTGTCTTGGTAGAAGAAGATACATGGTAATGCTGCCTTATTTCTGGGGAAAAAGCTCGCTGGGCTGTAGCAGCATGCAAACTACTGGAAGCCACCTTCATAAAAATAAACGCCAAAGAATCCTCCTAACAAGCCCGACCCTAAGGATCCAATAAGAGATCAAAAAGTATCATATATGCTGCAGTGTAGATCGGCTTCTTCTTTTGACTTTGCGTTGCATCTAGAGTTCTTGGGCCCGCTCAGCCCGTATAAACATTCAAACAACTCTGAACCTCTTGAAAATGCTTGCGTGAGCTTGTGTATATACACGAAAACAGAATTACATGTGATTTGACTTGATTTGATTTTCTTCCTTGTAAAAATCATTTGATTGTATACAAGTAAATAAAAAAATAAAAAATAGTATTTTGAGACAGATGGTCAGCCTTTGTCCTTCAAATGTGACCATTATTTTCTTCAGCTAGCACCAACTGTCAGTTTCAGCCCAGGGTGGCCATGGGGTTTCCCAGTTTGATTGAATGTTTATGGCACTTCTCCCACTTCTCCCATCGGTGTCCCAGATCTATTGTTTCAAGCTGAAGCCCAGACAAATGTCTGACGAGCGTGCAACATTTCTTTGTCTTGGTCCATTCAAAGTTTTCAAAGGTAGCAGTTAACATGTAGGTGTCCCAGAATCTAGTGTGGCTTCTTTTGGGGGTAAGGCCTCTCCTGATTGTTAGCAACCACCCCACCCCCAGCAGAAAACCTGTTTGGCCAGTTCCACACTGCAGCCATTGCATTTAATTATTTATTTTATTTTATTTTATTCTGAATCAGAAGCAAGCCTATTGAAATACAACATCCCATATATGTTTCCCTGCAAAAACCCCTTTACATTGCTAGGCCAGGACAGGGCCTTATTCAAAATTGTACTTTTAAAACAGGCATTTTTTTGGTTTGCAAAATCTCATTTTGACACATGGTGAATGCTGCTGGGATTTCTCTTTTTAAATTCGGTTTTTCTCTTCCATCTGAATTCTCACATTGTTTTGCAGCCCCAGCCAGTTTCTCTTACACCAGAGTCTGTATAAGGCAAAAGGTCCCTTGAAACTGACATATGCACAGATCTATGATTTCTTTTGCAGGGTTTATTTTGGACACTTTGTAGCAAAAAGTCAACCACTTTTCCGTTCAGCTGAAAATAAAGTTCCTGGTGACTCCCAGTTCTGGCCTGACACAGCCTATCATTCAAGGATAATGCTTTCTTTTACTGGCACAATCTGAAGGTGGATGGGCATGGCAGGGCCTCATTGATAAAAGCTGGAAATAGCGTCAAAGCGCATAATTTTAAATGTAAAATATTTCCCTTTTTCCAGGGGAAATGTTGGGCTAGCAGCGAAGCAGTGCTGCTTTTCAATATTTGTTCTTGGGTGCATGTAAGTAACACACTGGCAGGCTTTCTCAGTGTGCCCCCTTGTTCCATCCTGCCCCATATGCGCTTGCCAAACATTCCAGCCATCCCATTGTAGCAGCAAAACGCAGTTTTGATGCGAGGCAGTGGTGCTCAAAGGAGCCAGCACAGCCATTTTGCTGTTAACTACTGAAGTGCAGCTTGGTTATGGATGGGAAGTACTGCTGAGTGGGTGAATATATCCCACAAATCCCCCCGACTCTTCTGAGATTCCTTGTTGAGGGAGAGGAGGGCAACGTGGGATTCATAAGTAGGGCAAAGGGGGGTTCATCAGGTGGAGTCCTTCTTCCCTTAGGGAGCGGTATGCCATGATCCTCCCGTTGTCTCTTGTTGGAGTGTGGAGCGACACCCACAGCTTCCCCTTAGGTCTGTTTTTGTGGTATGGAGTGACACCCCTAGATTTTTCTTTGGTCTTTCCTTTCCAGGTCCCCAGGGAGGTCCTCCTTGGTCTATGGATGGGCAGAACCAGTACAAATCTATTAAGTAAATAAGAACCGGTTACTACATTTTCCCACTGACTGCCTTCCAAGAAGGTTGACAGCAGTGGGACATGCATGCATTGAAATAATGACAGTACTTTGATGATAAAGATATATGATCACTCACAAGACATAGATAACTACTGATCTGACTAGAATTTTTGAGAATCCCTTTCATCCTGACAATGAAGAAAAATACTCCCTGTTAAATAATGATACCTATAAACCTACCTGTTCTCTTCTGGTTCTTCTTTTTCTTGTTCTTATGCTTCGGATGTCTCCTCTATTTGATGTTCTCTTGGCTCGCCAAGTTGCTGCAATGTATGCCTAGGGTGACAACTTGTTAACTTATTAATATAGATCCATTTCTCTTCTGCCAACTCTCCTTTGGGGATGCAGATTCTTTAGGCAAAATGTGAAATTGTAGCTACAATTTCAAAAGATC
This sequence comes from Ambystoma mexicanum, assembly GCF_040938575.1. Lineage (NCBI taxonomy): Eukaryota > Metazoa > Chordata > Amphibia > Caudata > Ambystomatidae > Ambystoma > Ambystoma mexicanum. The sequence continues at coordinate 1,046,428,024 of NC_090941.1, forward strand.
AGCGCCAGCTCGGTAAATATTTCCACTCCTTGGTCTGGTTCCTTTGGAAATTGTACAAGTAGACCCTGTCTCCTACTTGGTATTCCTTTTTGGTTGTATTTAAATCATATTGAGTCTTCATCCCCCATTCCCAGATTCTGCTGAGCGTACGCAAAAGCATGTTTAAGGTGTTTTCTCAGATTCTCAACATACTCATGTGTTGTGGAGGTGTTTATCAGTGTCTGCTCTTGTGTTCTGTAGAGCAAATGCTGAGGTAGCACCATCCTTCGTCCAGTCATTAGCTCAAATGGAGACATCTTGGTTGCAGAAGAAGGTGTAGATCTGATGGCCATCAGGACAAGCAGTAATTGGATGTCCCAACTTGGCCCAGAGTCTGCCACAAACTTGTTTAGAATTCTCACAATTGTTTTGTTGTACCTCTCAACTCCCCCAATAGAGGACAGTGGTATGCAATGTGAAGTTTACTTTTTTCCACAAGTATCTCCCACATCTTTGTCATCACTTCGCTGGGGAAGTGACTACCTTGGTCTGACTCAATCCTTTGGGGTAGGTCAAACGCGAGAAGATGTGATTGATCATCAAGGCAGCTGCTGTTTCTGCCTTGCATTTTGGGGCAGGGAGCCATTCCACCCATTTGGTAAATAAGCATGTTACTGTTAACATGTACTTGTTCTCCCTAAAGGAGCAAATCACAGGCCCAAGGAAATCTACTTGTAAGTCTGACCAAGGCAGTGTCATCCCCATCTTTTGGAGGAGAGATCTGTGTGTGAGTGAGGTTGGCTGAAATTGTGCACACACAAGACCCCCCCATCAAATATTGGTTGAGGTCCTGCCCCAAGTGTGGCCAGTATGCAACCTCCCGCAAGATTTCTAGAGTAGTGTGAAACCCACGATGACTGGCTGTGGCTGCGTCATGGGCGTGACCTAGCATCAGACTTCAGAATGATGTAGGGACCACCCACTGGTCCCCACCAGATATGGATCTCCTTACCAACAGACCATTTTAGATTCAGAACATTTTTGGACACTTCATCAACACCCTGAGGTCCTCTTTCCCAATGTAATCGGTATCCGTCAGAGGAAATTTCTCAGGGTCCTCAATGTGTTGATAACTTTTCCCAATGATTGTATCCCCTTTTTGTGCCATGATTAAATCAGCATCTGGGGTCTCCTTACTCCACTGGGTAGTTGAGAGTTCATTGTGAGCATTTGTCTAGAACCTAGTGATAGCAGTGAACTGGATTTCCCCCAACAGGGACTCGATCTCAAGAAGATCCCCTGGATGGTGCCGGTTTTGGCCAGATGATCAGCTAGGTCATTTCCAGTTTTGTCTGGCCCCTCTATTCTGTAATAACCCTTGATCTTCTTCCAATAGATGGTCATCCCACTAGAGGCGACCAGATCATCAATATGTTGTATTAGCTTGCCCTGTTTAAGGGGTTTGTAATTAGCACATAGCATGCCTCTGGTTTTCCAATTAACCAGGTGCTCCACGAACCCGTTACGGACATAATCTGAGTTTGCGATTCTGACCAGTTCATGGAGTTGGTGTTGCACGGCAGTGAGGATGGCCTGATGAACTGCCATAAACTCTGCCACCAGACTACTACGGGAACAGATTTTGTACCCAGCGGAGGGTTCCGGGGCATCATTCACCCCAGCATTCTCAACGCCGGCCACCGGTTCCTTTTCTCCGCTGTTGTCAACATGGTAGGAGCATCTGTCCACATAAACTGTGGGCATTCCCTGGCACTTGTCTTCTTCATGGACTTTGTGTGGGTATTTCAGGTACGCCTCCATGTTGTCCAGGGTTTTAAGACTTTTGTCCTCGAGACAGTTTTCTCTGGCACAATCATGCAAGTCAGCCAGACCTTGCGCGAGGGGACTCTTCTTGTTTTGGCCATATCTGACCTCTATAGGAAAGTCTTGTATTGACAGAATCCAGGAAGTAATTCTGGAATTACTCACATTTCGGGCCCAGATTCTGTCGCTTTGGAGCTATTGCAGAAGCTGGTGTGGAGTCTCCACTATGATGTGTTCCCCCTGGATGAACGGGTGGTAATTCATCAATGCCCACACCATTGCCAAAAGTGGCTTCTCACATTCGTTGAATTTTTCCTCCAGAGGATAAAGTCTTACTTGCATACGAGATTACTTTATTGACCGTGTCATGCTTTTGATATAATACTGCTGTCAAGCATGTATTCGAGAACCCTGTCTTCAAGAAGAACTCCTTGTTTTTGACAGGCTAAGCTAGACAAGGCGCTTGTGAGAGACTTCTTTTGAGTTGCTTTACTGCCTCACTTGTTCTGGACCCCACTCCCACTTGACCCCCCCTTCAACAGATGGATCAGGGGTCTTGTGATCTCTGTGTAATCCTCGATGAACTTCCTACTGTAATTAGTCCGCCCAAGAAGGCTTCTTAGCTCACGCAGAGTTGTGGGAACCT